>NW_027274981.1:0-73006 GCF_030028105.1 Mobula birostris
ACACGGAGATATCGGGGAAAAATGAGAGATGCGTGAAAACATGGCGATATAGGGGAAAGTATGAGAGGTGCGCAAAAACACGGCGATACAGGGGAATGCATCACAGGTGCGAGAATACACAGCGATATAGGGGAAGTTATGAGAGAAGCAATAATACAGCGATATAGGGGAGACATGAGAGGTGCACGAAAACAGGGTAATATAGTGAGAGCTATGGGATGTGCATGAAAACAGGGCGATATAGGGGAAGGTATGAGAGCTGCGCGAAAACACAGCAATATAGGGGACTCCATGGGACGTGCGTGAATACACAGTGATATAGGGGAAGGTATGCGAGCTGCGCGAGAACACGGCAATTTAGGGGAAAGTAGGAGAGGTGCGCGAAAACTTGGCGTTATAGGGGAATGCATCAGAGGTGTGAGAAAACACAGTGATGTAGGGGAAGACATGAGAGGTGCGCGAAAACAGGGCAATGTAGTGGTAGCTATGGGATGTGCGCGAAAACACAGTGATATAGGGGAAGGTATGAAGAGGTGTGCGAGAATACAGCGATATAGGGGAAATTATGAGAGGTGCGTGACAACACGGCGATACAGGGGAATGTATCAGAGGTGTGAGAAAACACAGCGATATAATGGAAGTAATGACAGGAGCGAAAACAGCGTTATAGGTGAAGACATGAGAGGTGCGTAAAAACACAGTGATATAGGGGAAGCTATGAGAGGTGAGCAATAACACAGCGATAAAGATGAAGCTATGGGATGTGCGCAAACAGACAGTGATATAGGGGAAGGTATGAGAGGTGCACGAAAACACAACGATAAAAGGGAAGGTATGGGAGGTGCGCGAAAACAGGACGATATAGGGGAAGATATGAGATGTGCGCGAAGGCACAGCGATATAGGGGATTCTATTAGAGGTGCGCGAATACACAGCAATATGGGGGATATTATGAGATGTGATTGAAAACACGGCGATATAGGGGAAGGTATGAGAGGTGCGCAAAAATACAGCGATATAGGAGAAGTTATGAGAGGTGCGTGAAAACACAGCGATATAGGGGAAGGTATGAGAGGTGCACGAAAACACAGCGATAAAGAGGAAGGTATGGGGGGTGCGCGAAAACACAGTGATATAGGGGAAGACTTGAGAGGTGCGCGAAAACAGGGCTATATAGTGGAAGCTATGGGATATGCGTGAAAAAATGCAATACAGGGAAAGGTATGAGAGGTGTCCGAAAACACAGCGATACAGGGGATGCTATGGGAGGTGCGCGAAAACACAGTGATATCGTGGAAGGTATGAGAGGTGTGCAAGAACATGGCTATATAGGGGAAATTATGAGAGGTCCGCAAAAACATGGCGATATATGAGAAGTTATGAGAGGTGAGTGAAAACACAGCGATATAGGGGAAGGTATGAGAGGTGCGTGAAGGCACAGTGATATAGGGGATGGTATGAGATGTGCATGAAAACACGGAGATATCGGGGAAGAAATGAGAGCTACGCGAAAACACAGCAATATAGTGGACTCCATGGGACGTGCGTGAAAACACAGTAATATAGGGGAAGGTATGCGAGCTGCGCGAGAACACGGCGATACAGGGGAAAGTAGGAGAGGTGCGCGAAAACTTGGCGCTATAGGGGAATGCATCAGAGGTGTGAGAAAACACAGCGATGTAGGGGAAGACATGAGAGGTGCGCGAAAACAGGGAAATGTAGTGGAAGCTATGGGACGTGCGCGAAAACAGAGTGATATAGGGGATGGTATGAGAGGTGTGCGAGAACACGGCGATATAGGCGAAATTATGAGAGGTGCGCAAAAACACGGCGATACAGGAGAATATATCAGATGTGCGAGAAAACACAGCGATATAGGGGAATTAATGACAAGAGCGAAAACATAGCGATCTAGGTGAAGAAATGAGAGCTGCGCGAAAACACGGCGATATAGGGGAAGCTATGAGAGGTGAGCAAAAACACGGCGATACAGGGGAATTTATGAGAGGTGAGCAATAACACAGCGATAAAGGTGAAGCTATGGGATGTGCGCGAAAAGACAGTGATACAGGGGAATGTATGAGAGGAGTGCGAAAACAGGGCGATATAGGGACGTTATGAGAGGTGCGTGAAAACCCAGCGATATAGGGGACGTTAAGAGATGTGCACGAAAACACGACGACATTGGGAAGCCATGAGAGGTGCACAAAAATACAGCGATATAGGAGAAGTTATGAGAGGTGCGTGAAAACACAGCGATATAGGGGGAGGTATGAGAGGTGCACGAAAACACAGCGATGTGGGGGAATGCATGGGAGGTGCGCGAAAACAGGGCGATATATGGGAAGGTATGAGAGGTGCGCGAAGGCACAGCAATATAGGAGATGCTATGGGAGGTGCGCGAATACACAGTGAAATAGGGGAAGACATGAGAGGTGCGCAAAAACAGGGCAATATAGTGGAAGCTATGGGATGTGCGCGACAACACGGAGATACAGGGGAATGCATCAGAGGTGCGAGAAAACATAGCGATATAGGGGACGCTATGGGACTTGCACGAAAACACAGCGATATAGGGGACGGTATGAGATGTGTATGAAAACACGGTGATATGAGAGGTACGCGAAAACACGATGATATAGGGGAAAGTATGAGAGGTGCGCGAAAACTTGGCGTTACATGGGAATGCATCAGAAGTGCGAGAAAATACAGCGATGTAGGGGAAGACATGAGATGTGCGCAAAAACAGGGTAATATAGTGGAAGCTATGGAATGTGCGCGAAAACAGGGCGATATGGGGAAGGTATGAGAGGTGTGCGAAAACACAGCGATATAGGGGACTCTATGGGAGGTGCGCGAATACACAGCGATATAGGGGACTTTAAGAGATGTGCATGAAAACACGGCTATATTGGGGAAGCTATGAGAGGTGCACAAAAATACAGCGATATAGGAGAAGTTATGAGAGGTGCCTGAAAACACAGCGATATAGGGAGAGGTATGAGAGGTGCACAAAAACACAGCGATATAGGGGAATGTATGGGAGGTGCGCGAAAACAGGGCTATATAGGGGAAGGTAAGATAGGTGCGCGAAGGCACAGCAATATAGGGGATGCTATGGGAGATGCATGAAAACACAGCGATATAGGGGAATGTATGGGAAGTGCGCGAAAACAGGGCGATATAGGGGAAGGCAAGAGAGGTGCGCGAAGGCACTGCTATACAGGGGATGCAATGGGAGGTGCGCAAAAACACAGTGATATTGGAGAAGACATGAGAGGTGCACAAAAACAGGGCAATATAGTGGAAGCTATGGGATGTGCCCGAAAACACGGCGATACAGGGGAATGCATCAGAGGTGCGCGAAAACACAGCGATATAGGGGACGCTATGGACGTGCGCAAAAACACAGTGATATAGGGGAAGGTATGAGAAGTCTGCGAGAACACGGCGATATTAGGGAAATTATAAGAGGTGTGCGAAAACATGGTGGTACAGGGGAATGTTTCAGAGGTGCGAGAAAACACAGCGATATAGGGGAAGTAATGATTGGAGCGAAAACATAGCGATATAGGTGAAGACATGCGAGGTGTGCGAAAAAATGGCGATATAGGGGAAGCTATGAGAGTTGAGCAATAACACAGCGATAAAGGTGAAGCTATGGGATGTGCGCGAAAAGACAGCGATATAGGGGAAGATATGAGAGGTGTGCGAAAACAGCGATGTAGGCGAATCTATGGGAGGTGCGCGAAAACACAGTGATATAGGGGACGGTATGAGACGTGCATGAATACACGGCGACATTGAGGAAGCCATGAGAGATGCGTGAAAACACAGCGACATAGGGGAAAGTATAGGAGGTGCGCAAAAACAGGGCGATATAGGGGAAGGTGTGAGAGGTGCACGAAGGCACAGCGATGTAGGGGCTGCTATAGGAGGTGCGCGAAAACACAGTGATATAGGGGACGGTATGAGATGTGTATGAAAACATGGTGATATAGGCGAAGCTATGAGAGGTACGCGAAAACACGGCAATATAGGAGAAAGTATGAGAGGTGCGCGAAAACTTGGAGTTACATGGGAATGCATCAGAAGTGCGAGAAAACACAGTGATGTAGGGGAAGACATGAGAGTTCCGCGAAAACAGGGCAATATAGTGGAAGCTATGGGATGTGCTCGAAAACAGGGCGATATAGGGGAAGGAATGAGAGGTGCGCGAAAACACAGCGATATAGGGGAAGTTATGAGAGGTGCACAAAAATACAGCAATGTAGGAGAAGTTATGAGAGGTGCGTGAAAACACAACGATATAGAGGAAGGTATGAGAGGTGCACAAAAACACAGCGATATAGGAGAAATTATGAGAGGTGTGTGAGAGCACAGCGATATAGGGGAAGGAATGGGAGGTGCGTGAAAACGGCGATATAGGGGAAGGTATGAGAGGTGCGCGAACGCACAGCGATATAGGGGATGCTATGGGAGGTGTGCGAGAAAACACAGCGATATAGGGGAAGTAATGATAGTAGCGAAAACATAGCGATATAGGTGAAGACATGCGAGGTGCGTGAAAACATGACGATATAGGGTAAGCTATGAGAGGTGAACAATAACACAGCCATCAAGGTGAAGCTATGGGATGTGCGCGAAAACAGAAATGTACGCGAAGCTATGGGTGGTGCGCGAAAACACAGCGATACAGGGGACGGTATGAGATGTGCATGAATACACGGCGATATTGGGGAAGCCATGAGAGGTGCCTGAAATCACAGCGATATAGGGGAAGGTATGAGAGGTGTACAAAAACGCAGCGATATCGGGGAAGGTATGGGAGGTGCACGAAAACAGGGCGATATAGGGGAATCTATGAGAGGTGAGCAAAATCACGGTGATACAGGGGAAGCTATGAGAGGTGAGCAATAACACAGCAATAAAGGTGAATCTATGGGATGTACGCAAAAAGACAGCGATATAGGGGAAGGTATGAGAGGTGCACAAGGCACAGCGATATAGGGGATGCTATGGGAGGTGCGTGAAAACACAGCGATATAGGGGGAGGTATGAGAGGTCCACGAAAACACAGCGATAAGGGGAAGGTATGGGAGGTGCTGGAAAACAAGGCGATATAGAGGAAGGTATGAGAGGTCCACGAAGGCACAGCGATATAGGGGATGTTATGGGAGGTGCGCAAAAACACAGCTATATCGGAGACGGTATTTAGATGTGCATAAAAACATGGCGATATAGGGGGAGGTATGAGAGGAGCGCGTAAACACGGCGATTTAGGGGAAAGTATCAGAGGTGCGCGAAACTTGGTGTTTCAGGGCAATGCATCAAAGGTGCCAGAAAACACAGCGATGTAGTGGAAGACATGTGAGGTGCGCGGAAACAGGGCAATATAGTGGAAGGTATGGGATGAGCGGGAAAACAGGGCGATATAGGGGAAGCTATGAGAGGTGAGGAATAACACAGTGATAAAGCTGAATCTATGGGATGTGCGCGAAAAGACAGCGATATAGGGGAAGCTATGAGTGGTGCGCAAGGCACAGCGATATAGGGGAAGCTATGAGAGGTGCGCAAGGCACAGCGATATAGGGGATGCTATGTGAGGTGCGTGAATACACAGAGATATAGGAGACGTTATGAGATGTGCGTGAAAACACGGCGATATTGCGGAAGCCATGAGAGGTGCGCAAAAATACGGCGATATAGGGGACGGTATGAGAAGTGTGCAAAAACAGGGCGACATAGGGGAAGGTATGAGAGGTGCGCGAAGGCACAGCGCTGTAGAGGATGCTATGGCAGGTGCGCGAATACACAGCGATATATGGGACGTTAAGAGATGTGCATGAAAACACGGCGATATTGGGGAAGCCATGAGAGGTGCGCAAAAATATGGCGATATAGGAGAAATTATGAGAGGAGCGTGAAAACTCAGCGATATAGAGGGAGGTATGAGGGGTGCATGAAAATGAGGCGATATAGGGGAAGGTATGGAAGGTGCGCAAAAACGGGGCGATATAGGGGAAGGTATGAGAGGTGCGCGAAGGCACAGCAATACAAGGGATGCTATGGGAGGTGCGCGAATACACAGCGATATAGGGGACGTTATGAGATGTGCATGAAAACACGGCAATATAGGGGAAGATATAAGAACTGCGCAAAAATACAGCGAATTAGGAGAAGTTATAAGAGGTGCGTGAAAACACAGCGATATAGGGGAAGGTATGAGAGGTGCGCGAAGGTACAGCGATATAGGGGATGGTATGAGAGGTGCGTGAAAACACCGTGATATAGGGGAAGACATGAGAGGTGCGCAAAAACAGGGCAATATAGTGGAACCTAAGGGATGTGCGCGAAACCACGGCGATACAGGGGAATGTATCAGAGGCGCGAGAAAACACAGCGATATAGGGGACGCTATGGGACATGCGCAAAAAAACAGTGATACAGGGGAAGGTATGAGAGGTGTGCGAGAACACGGCGATATAGGGGAAATTGTAAGAGGTGCGCAAAGGCATGGCAATACAGGAGAATGTATCAGAGGTGCGAGAAAACACAGCGATATAGGGGAAGTAATGATAGGAGCGAAAACATAGCGATATAGGTGAAGACATGCGAGGTGCGCGAAAACACAGCAATATAGGGTAAGCTATGAGAGCTGAGCAATAACACAGCGATGAAGGTGAAGCTATGGGATGTGCGCGAAAACAGCGATGTAGGCGAAGCTATGGGAGGAGCGCCAAAACACAGCGATATAGGGGACGGTATGAGATGTGCATGAATACACGGCGATATTGGGGAAGCCTTGAGAGGTGTCTGAAAACACAGCGATATAGGGGAAGGTATGAGAGTTGTGCAAAAACACAGCGATATAGGAGAATGTATGAGAGGTGCGTGAAAACACAGTAATATAGGGGAGGGTAGGAGAGGAGCACGAAACACAGCGATATCGGCGAAGGTATGAGAGGTGCGTGAAAACACAGCGATATACGGTAAGGTATGAGAGGAGCGCGAAAACAGGGCGATTTAGGGGTAGTTATGAGAGGTGCGTGAAAACCCAGCGACATTGGGGACGTTATGAGATGTGCATGAAACCACGGTGATATTGGGGAAGGTATGAGAGGTGTGCAAAAACACAGCTGAATACGGGAATGCATGAGAGGTGCGCGAAGGCACAGTGATATAGGGGATGGTATGGGAGGTGCGCGAATACACAGCGATAAAGGGGACGTTATGAGATGTGCGCAAAAATACATCGATATAGGGGAAGGTATGAGAGGTGCGCAAAAACACAGCGATATAGGGAAAGCTATGAGATGTGCATGAATACACGGCGATAGTCGGGAAGCCATGAGAGGTGTGCGAAAACACAGCGATATAGGGGAAGGTATGAGAGGTGCGTGAAAACACATTGATATAGGGGAAGGTATGAGAGGAGTGCGAAAACAGGGCGATATAGGGGAAGTTATGAGAGGTGCGTGAAAACCTAGCAATATAGGGGACGTTATGAGACGTGCATGAAAACAGGGCGATATTTGGGAAGGTATGAGAGGTGCGCGAAGGCGCAGCGATATAAGGGATGCTATGGGAGGTGCGCAAATACACAGCGATATAGAGGACGATATGAGATGTGCATAATAACATGGTGATATAGGGTAAGTTATGAGAGGTGCGCAAAAACACGGCGATATAGGGGAAGTTAAGAGAGGTGCGTGAAAACACAGCGATATAGGGGAAGGTATGAGAGGTGCGCGAAAACACAGCGATATGGGGGACGGTATGAGATGTGCATGAATGCACGGCGATATCGGGGAAGCCACCAGAGGTGCGAGAAAACACAGTGATATAGGGGACGGTATGAGATGTGCATGTACACATGGCGATATTGGGGATTCCATGAGAGGTGCGCGAAAACACGGCGATATATTGGAAGCTATGAGAGGTGAGCAAAAACACAGCGATAAAGGTGAAGCTATATCAGGGTGCGAAAAGACAGCGATATAGGTGAAGGCATGAGAGGTGCGCGAAAACACAGCGATGTAGCGGAAGCTATGGGAGCTGCGAGTAAAACACAGCGATATAGGGGAATGTATGAAATATGCATGAACCACGGCGATATCGGGGATGCCATAAGAGATGCGCAAAAACACGGCTATATAGGGAAAAGTATGAGAGGTGCGCAAAAACACGGCGATACAGGGGAATGCATCAGAGGTGCAAGAAAACACAGCGATATAGGGGACGTTACGAGACGAGTGAAAACAGAGCGATATAGTGGAAGCTATGGGATGTGTGCGAAAACAGGGCGATATAGGGGAAGGCATGAGAGGTGCGCGAAAACAGGGCAATATAGTGGAAGCTATGGGATGTGTGCGAAAACAGGGCGATAAAGGGGAAGGTATGAGAGGTGCGCGAAAAGACAGCGATATAGGGGAAGGTATGAGAGGTGCACGAAAACACAGCGATATCGGGGAAGGTATGGGAGCTTCTCGAAAACAGGGCAATATAGGGGAAGGTATGAGAGGTGCACTAAAACACAGCGATACAGGGGAAGGAATGGGAGGTGTGCGAAAACAGGGCGATATACGGGAATGTATGAGAGGTGCGCAAAAACAGGGCAATGTAGTGGAAGCTATGGGACGTGCGCGAAAACACAGTGATATAGGGGAAGGTATGAGAGGTGTGCGAGAATACAGCGATGTAGGGGAAATTATGAGAGGTGCGTGACAACACGGCGATACAGGGGAATGTATCAGAGGTGTGAGAAAACACAGCGATATAATGGAAGTAATGACAGCAGAGAAAACATAGCGATATAGGTGAAGACATGAGAGGTGCATGAAAACAAAGTGATATAGGGGAAGCTATGAGAGTTGAGCAATAACACAGCGAAAAAGATGAAACTATGGGATGTGTGCAAAAAGACAGCGATATAGGGGAAGGTATGAGAGGTGCGCGAAAACACAGCGACGTGGGCGTAGCTATGGGAGGTGCGCGAAAGCACAGCGATATAAGGGACGGTATGAGATGTGCATGAATACACGGCAATATTGGGGAAGCCATGAGAGATGCGCGAAAACACAGCAATATAGGGGAAGGTATGAGAGGTGCACGAAAACACAACGATTAAAGGGAAGGTATGGGAGGTGCGCGAAAACAGGACGATATAGGGGAAGGTATGAGATGTGTGCGAAGGCACAGCAATATAGGGGATTCCATGGGAGGTGCGCGAATGCACAGCAATATGGGGGACGTTATGAGATGTGATTGAAAACACGGCGATATAGGGGAAAGTATGAGAGGTGCGCAAAAATACAGCGATATAGGAGAAGTTATGAGAGGTGCGTGAAAACACAGCGATATAGGGGAAGGTATGACAGGTGCACGAAAACACAGCAATATAGAGGAAGGTATGGGAGGTGCGCAAAAACACAGTGATATAGGGGAAGACATGAGAGGTGCTCGAAAACAGGGCTATATAGTGGAATGATGGGATATGCGCGAAAACATGGCGATACAGGGAAAGTTATGAGAAGTGCCCGAAAACACAGCGATACAGGGGATGCTATGGGACGTGCGCAAAAACACAGAGATATAGTAGAAGGTATGAGAGGTGTGCAGGAACATGGCTATATAGGGGAAATTATGAGAGGTCCGTAAAAACACGGCGATATATGAGAAGTTATGAGATTTGAGTGAAAACACAGCGATATAGGGGAAGGTGTGAAGGTATGAGAGGTGCACGAAAACACAGCGATATAGGGGAAGGCATGAGAGGTGCGCGAAGGCACAGTGATATAGGGGACGGTATGAGATGTGCATGAAAACACGGAGATATCGGGGAAGAAATGAGAGATGCGTGAAAACACGGCGATATAGGGGAAAGTATGAGAGGTGCGCAAAAACACGGCGATACAGGGGAATGCATCACAGGTGCGAGAATACACAGCGATATAGGGGAAGTTATGAGAGAAGCAATAATACAGCGATAGAGGGGAGACATGAGAGGTGCACGAAAACAGGGTAATATAGTGAGAGCTATGGGATGTGCATGAAAACAGGGCGATATAGGGGAAGGTATGAGAGCTGCGCGAAAACACAGCAATATAGGGGACTCCATGGGACGTGCGTGAATACACAGTGATATAGGGGAAGGTATGCGAGCTGCGCGAGAACACGGCGATTTAGGGGAAAGTAGGAGAGGTGCGCGAAAACTTGGCGTTATAGGGGAATGCATCAGAGGTGTGAGAAAACACAGTGATGTAGGGGAAGACATGAGAGGTGCGCGAAAACGGCAATGTAGTGGAAGCTATGGGATGTGCGCGAAAACACAGTGATATAGGGGAAGGTATGAAGAGGTGTGCGAGAATACAGCGATGTAGGGGAAATTATGAGAGGTGCGTGACAACACGTCGATACAGGGGAATGTATCAGAGGTGTGAGAAAACACAGCGATATAATGGAAGTAATGACAGGAGCGAAAACAGCGATATAGGTGAAGACATGAGAGGTGCGTAAAAACACAGTGATATCGGGGAAGCTATGAGAGGTGAGCAATAACACAGCGATAAAGATGAAGCTATGGGATGTGCGCAAAAAGACAGTGATATAGGGGAAGGTATGAGACGTGCGCGAAAACACAGCGACATGGGCGTAGCTATTGGAGGTGCGCGAAAGCACAGCGATATAAGGGACGGTATGAGATGTGCATGAATACACGGCAATATTGGGGAAAGCATGAGAGATGCGCGAAAACACAGCAATATAGGGGAAGGTATGAGAGGTGCACGAAAACACAACGATAAAAGGGAAGGTATGGGAGGTGCGCGAAAACAGGACGATACAGGGGAAGATATGAGATGTGCGCAAAGGCACAGCGATATAGGGGATTCTATGGGAGGTGCGCGAATACACAGCAATATGGGGGACGTTATGAGATGTGATTGAAAACACGGCGATATAGGGGAAGGTATGAGAGGTGCGCAAAAATACAGCGATATAGGAGAAGTTATGAGAGGTGCGTGAAAACACAGCGTTATAGGGGAAGGTATGAGAGGTGCACGAAAACACAGCGATAAGGAGGAAGGTATGGGGGGTGCGCGAAAACGCAGTGATATAGGGGAAGACTTGAGAGGTGCTCGAAAACAGGGCTATATAGTGGAAGCTATGGGATATGCGTGAAAAAATGCAAAACAGGGAAAGGTATGAGAGGTGTCCGAAAACACAGCGATACAGGGGATGCTATGGGACGTGCGCGAAAACACAGTGATATCGTGGAAGGTATGAGAGGTGTGCAAGAACATGGCTATATAGGGGAAATTATGAGAGGTCCGCAGAAACATGGTGATATATGAGAAGTTATGAGAGGTGAGTGAAAACACAGCGATATAGGGGAAGGTGTGAAGGTATGAGAGGTGCACGAAAACACAGCGATATAGGGGAAGGTATGAGAGGTGCGTGAAGGCACAGTGATATAGGGGATGGTATGAGATGTGCATGAAAACACGGAGATATCGGGGAAGAAATGAGAGCTACGCGAAAACACAGCATTATAGGGGACTCCATGGGACGTGCGTGAAAACACAGTGATATAGGGGAAGTTATGCGAGCTGCGCGAGAACACAGCGATACAGGGGAAAGTAGGAGAGGTGCGCGAAAACTTGGCGTTATAGGGGAATGCATCAGAGGTGTGAGAAAACACAGCGATGTAGGGGAAGACATGAGAGGTGCGCGAAAACAGGGAAATGTAGTGGAAGCTATGGGACGTGCGCGAAAACAGAGTGATATAGGGGATGGTATGAGAGGTGTGCGAGAACACGGCGATATAGGCGAAATTATGAGAGGTGCGCGAAAACACGGCGATACAGGAGAATATATCAGATGTGCGAGAAAACACAGCGATCTAGGGGAATTAATGACAAGAGCGAAAACAGCGATCTAGGTGAAGAAATGAGAGCTGCGCGAAAACACGGCGATATAGGGGAAGCTATGAGAGGTGAGCAAAAACACGGCGATAAAGGTGAAGCTATGGGATGTGCGCGAAAAGACAGTGATACAGGGGAATGTATGAGAGGAGTGCGAAAACAGGGCGATATAGGGGAAGTTATGAGAGGTGCGTGAAAACCCAGCGATATAGGGGACGTTAAGAGATGTGCACGAAAACACGACGATATTGGGGAAGCCATGAGAGGTGCACAAAAATACAGCGATATAGGAGAAGTTTTGAGAGGTGCGTGAAAACACAGCGATGTAGGGGGAGGTATGAGAGGTACACGAAAACACAGCGATGTGGGGTAATGTATGGGAGGTGCGCGAAAACAGGGCGATATATGGGAAGGTATGAGAGGTGCGCGAAGGCACAGCAATATAGGAGATGCTATGGGAGGTGCGCGAATACACAGTGAAATAGGGGAAGACATGAGAGGTGCGCAAAAACAGGGCAATATAGTGGAAGCTATGGGATGTGCGCGACAACACGGAGATACAGGGGAATGCATCAGAGGTGCGAGAAAACACAGCGATATAGGGGACGCTATGGGACTTGCACGAAAACACAGCGATATAGGGGACGGTATGAGACGAGCACGAATACACGGCGATATTGGGGAAGCCATAAGAGGTGCGTGAAAACACAGCGATATAGGGGAAATTATAGGAGGAGCGCGAAAACAGGGCGATATAGGGGAAGGTATGAGAGGTGCACGAAGACACAGCGATATAGGGGATGCTATGGGAGGTGCGCGAAAACACAGTGATATAGGTGACGGTATGAGATGTGTATGAAAACACGGTGATATATGGGAAGCTATGAGAGGTACGCGAAAACACGGTGATATAGGGGAAAGTATGAGAGGTGCGCGAAAACTTGGCGTTACATGGGAATGCATCAGAAGTGCGAGAAAATACAGCGATATACGGGAATGCATGAGAGGTGCGCGAAGGCACAGTGATATAGGGGATGGTATGGGAGGTGCGCGATTACACAGCGATAAAGGGGACGTTATGAGATGTGCGCAAAAATACATCGATATAGGGGAAGGTATGAGAGGTGCGCGAAAACACAGCGATATAGGGAAAGCTATGAGATGTGCATGAATACACGGCGATAGTCGGGAAGCCATGAGAGGTGTGCGAAAACACAGCGATATAGGGGAAGGTATGAGAGGTGCATGAAAACACATTGATATAGGGGAAGGTATGAGAGGAGTGCGAAAACAGGGCGATATCGGGGAAGTTATGAGCGGTGCGTGAAAACCTAGCAATATAGGGGACGTTATGAGACGTGCATGCAAACATGGCGATATAGGGGAAGGTATGAGAGGTGCGCGAAGGCACAGCGATATAGGAGAAGGTATGAGAGGTGCACGAAAACAGCGATATAGGTGAAGGAATGGGAAGTGCGCGAAAACAGGGCGATATTTGGGAAGGTATGAGAGGTGCGCGAAGGCGCAGCGATATAAGGGATGCTATGGGAGGTGCGCAAATACACAGCGATATAGAGGACGATATGAGATGTGCATAATAACACGGTGATATAGGGTAAGTTATGAGAGGTGCGCAAAAACACGGCGATATAGGGGAAGTTAAGAGAGGTGCGTGAAAACACAGAGATATAGGGGAAGGTATGAGAGGTGCGCGAAAACACAGCGATATGGGGGACGGTATGAGATGTGCATGAATGCACGGCGATATCGGGGAAGCCATCAGAGGTGCGAGAAAACACAGTGATATAGGGGACGGTATGAGATGTGCATGTACACATGGCGATATTGGGGATTCCATGAGAGGTGCGCGAAAACACGGCGATATATTGGAAGCTATGAGAGGTGAGCAGAAACACAGCGATAAAGGTGAAGCTATATCACGGTGCGAAAAGACAGCGATATAGGTGAAGGCATGAGAGGTGCGCGAAAACACAGCGATGTAGCGGAAGCTATGGGAGCTGCGCGAAAACACAGCGATATAGGGGAATGTATGAAATATGCATGAACCACGGCGATATCGGGGATGCCATGAGAGACGCGCAAAAACACGGCTATATAGGGGATGTTATGAGACGAGTGAAAACAGAGCGATATAGTGGAAGCTATGGGATGTGTGCGAAAACAGGGCGATATAGGGGAAGGCAGGAGAGGCGCGCGAAAACAGGGCAATATAGTGGAAGCTATGGGATGTGTGCGAAAACAGGGCGATATAGGGGAAGGTATGAGAGGTGCGCGAAAAGACAGCGATATAGGGGAAGGTATGAGAGGTGCACGAAAACACAGCGATATCGGGGAAGGTATGGGAGCTTCTCGAAAACAGGGCAATATAGGGGAAGGTATGAGAGGTGCACTAAAACACAGCGATACAGGGGAAGGAATGGGAGGTGTGCGAAAACAGGGCGATATACGGGAAGGTATGAGAGGTGCGCAAAAACAGGGCAATGTATTGGAAGCTATGGGACGTGCGCGAAAACACAGTGATATAGGGGAAGGTATGAGAGGTGTGCGAGAATACAGCGATGTAGGGGAAGTTATGAGAGGTGCGTGACAACACGGCGATACAGGGGAATGTATCAGAGGTGTGAGAAAACACAACGATTAAAGGGAAGGTATGGGAGGTGCGCGAAAACAGGACGATATAGGGGAAGGTATGAGATGTGCACGAAGGCACAGCAATATAGGGGATTCCATGGGAGGTGCGCGAATGCACAGCAATATGGGGGACGTTATGAGATGTGATTGAAAACACGGCGATATAGGGGAAAGTATGAGAGGTGCGCAAAAATACAGCGATATAGGAGAAGTTATGAGAGGTGCGTGAAAACACAGCGATATAGGGGAAGGTATGAGAGGTGCACGAAAACACAGCGATATAGCGGAAGGTATGGGAGGTGCGCAAAAACACAGTGATATAGGGGAAGACATGAGAGGTGCTCGAAAACAGGGCTATATAGTGCAATGATGGGATATGCGCGAAAACATGGCGATACAGGGAAAGTTATGAGAAGTGCCCGAAAACACAGCGATACAGGGGATGCTATGGGACGTGCGCAAAAGCGCAGAGATATAGTAGAAGGTATGAGAGGTGTGCAAGAACATGGCTATATAGGGGAAATTATGAGAGGTCCGTAAAAACACGGCGATATATGAGAAGTTATGAGAGTTGAGTGAAAACACAGCGATATAGGGGAAGGTGTGAAGGTATGAGAGGTGCACGAAAACACAGCGATATAGGGGAAGGTATGAGAGGTGCGCGAAGGCACAATGATATAGGGGACGGTATGAGATGTGCATGAAAACACGGAGATATCGGGGAAGAAATGAGAGATGCGTGAAAACACGGCGATATAGGGGAAAGTATGAGAGGTGCGCAAAAACACGGCGATACAGGGGAATGCATCACAGGTGCGAGAATACACAGCGATATAGGGGAAGTTATGAGAGAAGCAATAATACAGCGATATAGGGGAGACATGAGAGGTACACGAAAACAGGGTAATATAGTGAGAGCTATGGGATGTGCATGAAAACAGGGCGATATAGGGGAAGGTATGAGAGCTGCGCGAAAACACAGCAATATAGGGGACTCCATGGGACGTGCGTGAATACACAGTGATATAGGGGAAGGTATGCGAGCTGCGCGAGAACACGGCGATTTAGGGGAAAGTAGGAGAGGTGCAGGAAAACTTGGCGTTATAGGGGAATGCATCAGAGGTGTGAGAAAACACAGTGATGTAGGGGAAGACATGAGAGGTGCGCGAAAACGGCAATGTAGTGGAAGCTATGGGATGTGCGCGAAAACACAGTGATATAGGGGAAGGTATGAAGAGGTGTGCGAGAATACAGCGATGTAGGGGAAATTATGAGAGGTGCGTGACAACACGGCGATACAGGGGAATGTATCAGAGGTGTGAGAAAACACAGCGATATAATGGAAGTAATGACAGGAGTGAAAACAGCGATATAGGTGAAGACATGAGAGGTGATAAAAATACAGTGATATAGGGGAAGCTATGAGAGGTGAGCAATAACACAGCGATAAAGATGAAGCTATGGGATGTGCGCAAAATGACAGTGATATAGGGGAAGGTATGAGAGGTGCGCGAAAACACAGCGACATGGGCGTAGCTATTGGAGGTGCGCGAAAGCACAGCGATATAAGGGACGGTATGAGATGTGCATGAATACACGTCAATATTGGGGAAACCATGAGAGATGCGCGAAAACACAGCAATATAGGGGAAGGTATGAGAGGTGCACGAAAACACAACGATAAAAGGGAAGGTATGGGAGGTGCGCAAAAACAGGACGATATAGGGGAAGATATGAGATGTGCGCGAAGGCACAGCGATATAGGGGATTCTATGGGAGGTGCGCGAATACACAGCAATATGGGGGACGTTATGAGATGTGATTGAAAACACAGCGATATAGGGGAAGGTATGAGAGGTGCGCAAAAATACAGCGATATAGGAGAAGTTATGAGAGGTGCGTGAAAACACAGCGATATAGGGGAAGGTATGAGAGGTGCACGAAAACGCAGCGATAAGGAGGAAGGTATGGGGGGTGTGCAAAAACACAGTGATATAGGGGAAGACTTGAGAGGTGCTCGAAAACAGGGCTATATAGTGGAAGCTATGGGATATACGTGAAAAAATGCAATACAGGGAAAGGTATGAGAGGTGTCCGAAAACACAGCGATACAGGGGATGCTATGGGACGTGCGCGAAAACACAGTGATATCGTGGAAGGTATGAGAGGTGTGCAAGAACATGGCTATATTGGGGAAATTATGAGAGGTCCGCAAAAACATGGCGATATATGAGAAGTTATGAGAGGTGAGTGAAAACACAGCGATATAGGTGAAGGTGTGAAGGTATGAGAGGTGCACGAAAACACAGCGAAATAGGGGAAGGTATGAGAGGAGCGCGAAGGCACAGTGATATAGGGGATGGTATGAGATGTGCATGAAAACACGGAGATATCGGGGAAGAAATGAGAGCTACGCGAAAACACAGCAATATAGGGGACTCCATGGGACGTGCGTGAAAACACAGTGATATAGGGGAAGGTATGTGAGCTGCGCGAGAACACGGCGATACAGGGGAAAGTAGGAGAGGTGCGCGAAAACACAGCGATATAGGGGAATTAATGACAAGAGCGAAAACATAGCGATCTAGGTGAAGAAATGAGAGCTGCGCGAAAACACGGCGATAGAGGGGAATCTTTGAGAGGTGAGCAATAACACAGCGATAAAGGTGAAGCTATGGGATGTGCGCGAAAAGACAGTGATACAGGGGAATGTATGAGAGGAGTGCGAAAACAGGGCGATATAGGGGAAGTTATGAGAGGTGCGTGAAAACCCAGCGATATAGGGGACGTTAAGAGATGTGCACGAAAACACGATGATATTGGGGAAGCCAGGAGAGGTGCACAAAAATACAGCGATATAGGAGAAGTTATGAGAGGTGCGTGAAAACACAGCGATATAGGGGGAGGTATGAGAGGTGCACGAAAACACAGCGATGTGGGGGAATGCATGGGAGGTGCGCGAAAACAGGGCGATATATGGGAAGGTATGGGAGTTGCGCGAAGGCACAGCAATATAGGGGATGCTATGAGAGGTGCGCGAATACACAGTGAAATAGGGGAAGACATGAGAGGTGCGCAAAAACAGGGCAATATAGTGGAAGCTATGGGATGTGCGCGACAACACGGAGATACAGGGGAATGCATCAGAGGTGCGAGAAAACACAGCGATATAGGGGACGCTATGGGACTTGCACGAAAACACAGCGATATAGGGGACGGTATGAGACGAGCACGAATACACGGCGATATTGGGGAAGCCATAAAAGGTGCGTGAAAACACAGCGATATAGGGGAAATTATAGGAGGAGCGCGAAAACAGGGCGATATAGGGGAAGGTATGAGAGGTGCACGAAGACACAGCGATATAGGGGATGCTATGGGAGGTGCGCGAAAACACGGTGATATACGGGAAAGTATGAGAGGTGCGCGAAAACTTGGCGTTACATGGGAATGCATCAGAAGTGCGAGAAAATACAGCGATGTAGGGGTAGACATGAGAGGTGCGCGAAAACAGGGCAATATAGTGGAAGCTATGGAATGTGCGCGAAAACAGGGCGATATGGGGAAGGTATGAAAGGTGTGCGAAAACACAGCGATATAGGGGACTCTATGGGAGGTGCGCGAATACACAGCGATATAGGGGACTTTAAGAGATGTGCATGAAAACACGGCTATATTGGGGAAGCTATGAGAGGTGCACAAAAATACAGCGATATAGGAGAAGTTATGAGAGGTGCGTGAAAACACAGCGATATAGGGAGAGGTATGAGAGGTGCACGAAAACACAGCGATATAGGGGAATGTATGGGAGGTGCGCAAAAACAGGGCTATATAGGGGAAGGTAAGATAGGTGCGTGAAGGCACAGCAATATAGGGGATGCTATGGGAGATGCATGAAATCACAGCGATATAGGGGAATGTATGGTAAGTGCGCGAAAACAGTGCGATATAGGGGAAGGCAAGAGAGGTGCGCGAAGGCACTGCTATATAGGGGATGCTATGGGAGGTGCGCGAAAACACAGTGATATTGGAGAAGACATGAGAGGTGCACAAAAACAGGGCAATATAGTGGAAGCTATGGGATGTGCCCGAAAACACGGCGATACAGGGGAATGCATCAGAGGTGCGCGAAAACACAGCGATATAGGGGACGCTATGGGACGTGCGCAAAAACACAGTGATATAGGGGAAGGTATGAGAAGTCTGCGAGAACACGGCGATATTAGGGAAATTATAAGAGGTGTGCGAAAACATGGTGATACAGGGGAATGTTTCAGAGGTGCGAGAATACACAGCGATATAGGGGAAGTAATGATTGGAGCGAAAACATAGCGATATAGGTGAAGACAGGCGAGGTGTGTGAAAAAACGGCGATATAGGGGAAGCTATGAGAGTTGAGCAATAGCACAGCGATAAAGGTGAAGCTATGGGATGTGCACGAAAAAACAGCGATATAGGGGAAGATATGAGAGGTGTGCGAAAACAGCGATGTAGGCGAATCTATGGGAGGTGCGCGAAAACACAGCGATATAGGGGACGGTATGAGACATGCATGAATACACGGCGACATTGAGGAAGCTATGAGAGATGCGTGAAAACACAGCGACATAGGGGAAAGTATAGGAGGTGCGCGAAAACAGGGCGATATAGGGGAATGTGTGAGAGGTGCACGAAAGCACAGCGATGTAGGGGCTGCTATAGGAGGTGCGCGAAAACACAGTGTTATAGGGGACGGTATGAGATGTGTATGAAAACATGGTGATATAGGCGAAGCTATGAGAGGAACGCGAAAACACGGCAATATAGGAGAAAGTATGAGAGGTGCGCGAAAACTTGACGTGACATGGGAATGCATCAGAAGTGCGAGAAAACACAGTGATGTAGGGGAAGACATGAGAGTTCCGCGAAAACAGGGCAATATAGTGGAAGCTATGGGATGTGCTCGAAAACAGGGCGATATAGGGGAAGGAATGAGAGGTGCGCGAAAACACAGCGATATAGGGGACGCTATGGGACGTGCGCGAAAACACAGTGATATAGGGGAAGGTATGAGAGGTGCACAAAAACACAGAGATATAGGGGAAGTTATGAGAGGTGCACAAAAATACAGCAATGTAGGAGAAGTTATGAGAGGTGCGCGAAAACACAGCGATATAGGGGACGCTATGGGACGTGCGTGAAAACACAACGATATAGAGGAAGGTATGAGAGGTGCACAAAAACACAGCGATATAGGAGAAATTATGAGAGGTGTGTGAAAGCACAGCGATATAGGGTAAGGAATGGGAGGTGCGTGAAAACGGCGATATAGGGGAAGGTTAGAGAGGTGCGCGAACGCACAGCGATATAGGGGATGCTATGGGAGGTGTGCGAGAAAACACAGCGATATAGGGGAAGTAATGATAGTAGCGAAAACATAGCGATATAGGTGAAGACATGCGAGGTGCGTGAAAACATGACGATATAGGGTAAGCTATGAGAGGTGAACAATAACACAGCAATCAAGGTGAAGCTATGGGATGTGCTCGAAAACAGAAATGTACGCGAAGCTATTTGAGGTGCGCAAAAACACAGCGATATAGGGGACGGTATGAGATGTGCATGAATACACGGCGATATTGGGGAAGCCATGAGAGGTGCCTGAAATCACAGCGATATAGGGGAAGGTATGAGAGGTGTGCAAAAACACAGCGATATCGGGGAAGGTATGGGAGGTGCACGAAAACAGGGCGATATAGGGGAATCTATGAGAGGTGAGCAAAAACACGGTGATACAGGGGAAGCTATGAGAGGTGAGCAATAACACAGCGATAAAGGTGAATCTATGGGATGTACGCAAAAAGACAGCGATATAGGGGAAGGTATGACAGGTGCGCAAGGCACAGCGATATAGGGGATGCTATGGGAGGTGCGTGAAAACACAGCGATATAGGGGGAGGTATGTGAGGTCCACGAAAACACAGCGATAAGGGGAAGGTATGGGAGGTGCCTGAAAACAAGGCGATATAGAGGAAGGTATGAGAAGTGTGCGAAGGCACAGTAATATAGGGTTTGCTATGGGAGGTGTGCGAAAACACAGTGATATAGGGGAAGACATGAGAGGTGCGCGAAAATAGGGCAATATTGTGGAAGCTAGGCGATGTGCGTGATAACAGGGCGATATTGGGGAAGTTATGAGAGGTGCGCGAAAACACAGCGATATAGGGGAAGCTATGGGACATGCGCAAAAAACAGTGATATAGGGGAAGGTATGAGAGGTGTGCGTGTACACGGCGATATAGGGGAAATTGTAAGAGGTGCGCGAAAACATGCAATATAGGAGAATGTATCAGAGGTGCGAGAAAACAGCGATATAGGGGAAGTAATGATAGGAGCGAAAACATAGCGATATAGGTAAAGACATGCGAGGTGCGTGAAAACACGACGATATAGGGTAAGCTATGAGAGGTGAGCAATAACACAGCGATCAAGGTGAAGCTATTGGATGTGCGCGAAAACAGCAATGTAGGCGAAGCTATGGGAGGTGCGCGAAAACACAGCGATATAGGGGACGGTATGAGATGTGCATGAATACACGGCGATATTGGGGGAGCCATAAGAGGTGCCTGAAAACACAGCGATATAGGGGAAGGTATGAGAGGTGTACAAAAACACAGCAATATAGGAGAAGTTAAGAGAGGTGCGTGAAAACACAGCGATATAGGGGAAGGTATGAGAAGAGCACGAAAACACAGCGATATCGGGGAAGGTATGGGAGGTGTATGAAAACAGGGCGATATAGGGGAATCTATGAGAGGTGAGCAAAAACACGGTGATACAGGGGAAGCTATGAGAGGTGAGCAATAACACAGCGATGAAGGTGAATCTATGGGATATACGCAAAATGACAGCGATATAGGGGAAGGTATGAGAGGTGCGCAAGGCACAGCGATATAGGGGATGCTATAGGAGGTGCATGAATACACAGCGATATAGGGGACGTGATGAGATGTGCATGAAAACGCAGCGATATTAGGGAAGGTATGAGAGGTGCGCAAAAACACAGCGATGTAGGCGAAGCCATGGCAGGTGCGCCTGAAACAGGGCGATATAGGGGAAGGTATGAGAGGTGCACGAAAACAGCGATATAGGTGAAGGAATGGGAGGTGCGCGAAAAGACAGCGATATAGGGGAAGGTATGAAAGGTGCGCAAGGCACAGCGATATAGGGGAAGGTATGGAAGGTACTCGAAAACAGGGTGATATGGATGAAGTTATGAGAGGTATGCGAAGGCACAGCAATATAGGGGATGCTATGGAAGGTGCGCAAAAACACAGTGATATAGGGGAAGACATGAGAGGTGCACGAAAACAGGGCAATATAGTGGAAGCTATGAGAGGTGAGCTAAAACCCAGCGATACAGGGGAAGCTATGAGAGGTGAGCAATATCACAGCGATAAAGGTGAATCTATGGGATGTGTGCGAAAAGACATCGATATAGGGGAGGGTATGAGAGGTATGCGAAAACACAGCGATATAGGGGACGGTATGAGATGTGCATGAATACACGGCGATAGTCGAGAATCCATGAGAGGTGGGCGAAAACACAGCGATATAGGGGAAGTTATGAGAGGTGCGTGAAAACCCAGCAATATAGAGGACGTTATGAGATGTGCATGAAAACACGGCGATATAGGGGAAGGTATGAGAAGTGCACGAAGGCACGGCGATATAGGGGATGCTATGGGAGGTGCGCGAAAACACAGTGATATAGGGGAAGGTATGAGAGATGTGCGAGAACACGGCGAGATAGGGGAAATTATGAGAGGTGCGCGAAAACACGGCGATACGGGAGAATGTATCAGATGTGTGAGAAAACACAGCGATATAGGGGAAGTAATGAGAGGAGCGAAAACATAGCGATCTCGGTGAAGACATGAGATGTGCATGGAAACACGGCGATATATGGGAAGCTATGAGAGGTGCGTGAAAACACGGCGATATATGGGAAAGAATGAGAGGTGCGCGAAAACTTGGCATGACAGGCGAATGCATGAGAGGCGCGAGAAAACACAGCGATGTAGGGGAAGACATGAGATGCGCGCAAAAACAGGGCGATGCAGGGGAAGGTATGAGAGGTACGCGAAAGCACAGCGATATAGGGGACGCAATGGTACGTGCGCGAAAACACAGTGATATAGGGGAAGGTATGAGAGATGTGCGAGAACACGGCGAGATAGGGGAAATTATGAGAGGTGCGCGAAAACACGGCGATACGGGAGAATGTATCAGATGTGTGAGAAAATACAGCGATATAGGGGAAGTAATGAGAGGAGCGAAAACATAGCGATCTCGGTGAAGACATGAGAGGTGCACGAAAACATGGCGATATAGGGGAAGCTATGAGAGGTGAACAAAAACACGGCGATACAGGGGAAGCTATGAGAGGTGAACAATAACACAGCGATAAAGGTGAATCTATGGGATGTGCGCGAAAAGACAGCGATATAGGGGAAGGTATGAGAGGTGCGCAATGCACAGCGATATAGGGGATACTATGGGAGGTGCGTGAATACACAGCGATATAGGGGACGTGATGAGATGTGCATGAAAACGCATCGATATTAGGGAAGGTATGAGAGGTGCACAAAAACACAGCGATATAGGAGAAGTTATGAGAGGTGTGTGAAAACACAGTGATATAGGGGAAGGTATGAGAAGTCTGCGAGAACACGGCGATATTAGGGAAATTATAAGAGGTGTGCGAATACATGATGATACAGGAGAATGTTTCAGAGGTGCGAGAAAACACAGCGATATAGGGGAAGTAATGATTGGAGCGAAAACATAGCGATATAGGTGAAGACATGCGAGGTGTGCGAAAAAACGGCGATATAGGGGAAGCTATGAGAGTTGAGCAATAACACAGCGATGTAGGCGAATCTATGGGAGGTGCGCGAAAACACAGCGATATAGGGGACGGAATGAGACGTGCATGAATACACGGCGACATTGAGGAAGCCATGAGAGATGCATGAAAACACAGCGACATAGGGGAAAGTATAGGAGGTGCGCGAAAACAGGGCGATTTAGGGGAAGGTGTGAGAGGTGCACGAAGGCACAACGATGTAGGGGCTGCTATAGGAGGTGCGCGAAAACACAGTGATATAGGGGACGGTATGAGATGTGTATGAAAACATGGTGATATAGGCGAAGCTATGAGAGGTACGCGAAAACACGGCAATATAGGAGAAATTATGAGAGGTGCGCGAAAACTTGGCGTTACATGGGAATGCATCAGAAGTGCGAGAAAAAACAGTGATGTAGGGGAAGACATGAGAGTTCCGCGAAAACAGGGCAATACAGTGGAAGCTATGGGATGTGCTCGAAAACAGGGCGATATAGGGGAAGGAATGAGAGGTGCGCGAAAACACAGCGATATAGGGGACGCTATGGGACGTGCGCGAAAACACAGTGATATAGGGGAAGGTATGAGAGGTGCACAAAAACACAGCGATATAGGGGAAGTTATGAGAGGTGCACAAAAATACAGCAATGTAGGAGAAGTTATGAGAGGTGCGTGAAAACACAACGATATAGAGGAAGGTATGAGAGGTGCACAAAAACACAGCGATATAGGAGAAATTATTAGAGGTGTGTGAAAGCACAGCGATATAGGGGAAGGAATGGGAGGTGCGTGAAAACGGCGATATAGGGGAAGGTATGAGAGGTGCGCGAACGCAAAGCGATATAGGGGATGCTATGGGAGGTGCGTGAATACACAGCGATATAGTGGACGTGATGAGATGTGCATGAAAACTCAGCTATATTAGGGAAGTTATTAGAGGTGCACAAAAACACAGCAGTATAGGAGAATTTATGAGAGGTGCGTGCAAACACAACGATATAGGGGGAGGTATGAGAGGTAAACGAAAACACAGCGATAAGGGGAAAATATGGGAGGTGCTCGAAAACAAGGCGATATAGAGGAAGGTATGAGAGGTGTGCGAAGGCACAGCAATATTGGGTTTGCTAAGGGAGGTGTGCGAAAACACAGTGATATAGGGGAAGACATGAGAGGTGCGCGAAAACAGGGCAATATAGTGGAAGCTAGGCGATGTGCGTGATAACGGGGTGATATAGGGGAAGGTATGAGAGGTGTGCGTGAACATGGCGATATAGGGGAAATTGTAAGAGGTGCGCGAAAACATGGCAATACAGGAGAATGTATCAGAGGTGCGAGAAAACACAGCGATATAGGGTAAGTAATGATAGTAGCGAAAACATAGCGATATAGGTGAAGACATGTGAGGTGCGTGAAAACATGACGATATAGGGTAAGCTATGAGAGGTGAGCAATAACACAGCGATCAAGGTGAAGCTATGGGATGTGCGCGAAAACAGAAATGTACGCGAAGCTATGGGAGGTGCGTGAAAACACAGCGATATAGGGGACGGTATGAGATGTGCATGAATACACGGCGATATTGGGGAAGCCATGAGAGGTGCCTGAAATCACAGCGATATAGGGGAAGGTATGAGAGGTGCACGAAAACAGGGCGATATAGAGGAATCTATGAGAGGTGAGCAAAAACACGGTGATACAGGGGAAGCTATGAGAGGTGAGCAATAACACAGCGATGAAGGTGAATCTATGGGATGTACGCAAAAAGACAGCGATATAGGGGAAGGTATGAGAGGTGCGCAAGGCACAGCGATATAGGGGATGCTATGGGAGCTGCGTGAGTACACAGTGATATAGGGGACGTGATGAGATGTGCATGAAAATGCAGCGATATTAGGGAAGGTATGAGAGGTGCACAAAACACAGCGATATAGTAGAAGTTATGAGAGGTGTGTGAAAACACAGTGATATAGGGGAAGGTATGAGATGTGCATGAATACACGGCGATAGACGGGAAACCATGAGAGGTGTGCGAAAACACAGCGATATAGGGGAAGTTATGAGAGGTGTGTGAAGGCAGAGCGATATAGAGAATGTTATGGGAGGTGCACGAATACACAGTGAATTAGGGGACGTTATGAGATGTGCATGAAAACACAGCGATATAGGGGAAGGTATGAGAGGTGCACGAAAATGCAGCGATACAAGGGAAGTTATAGAAGGTGCGCGAAAACAGGGCAATATACGGGACAGTATGAGAGGTGCACAAAAACACAGCGATATAGGGGATGATATGGGAGGTGCGCGAAAACGGCGATATTTGGGAAGGTATGAGAGGTGCGCGAAGGCACAGCGATATAGGGGATGCTATGGGAGGTGCGCGACAACACAGTAACATAGGGGACAGTATGAGATGTGCATAAAAACACAGCGATATAGGGGAGGTATGAGAGGTGCGCGAAAACACAGCGATGTAGTGGAATACATGAGAGGTGCACGAAAACAGGGCAATATAGTGGAAGCTATGGGATGTGCACGAAAACAGGGCGAATAGGGGAAGGTATGAGAGGTGCACGAAAACACAGCGATATAGGGGACGCAATGGGACGTACGCGAAAACACAGTGATATAGGGGAAGGTATGAGAGGTGTGCGAGAACACGGTGATTTAGCGGAAAGTAGGAGAGGTGCGCGAAAACTTGGCGTTATAGGGGAATGCATCAGAGGTGTGAGAAAACACAGTGATGTAGGGGAAGACATGAGAGGTGCGCGAAAACAGGGCAATGTAGTGGAAGCTATGGGATGTGCGCGAAAACACAGTGATATAGGGGAAGGTATGAAGAGGTGTGCGAGAATACAACGATGTAGAGGAAATTATGAGAGGTGAGTAACAACACGGCGATACAGGGGAATGTATCAGAGGTGTGAGAAAACACAGCGATATAATGGAAGTAATGACAGGAGCGAAAACAGCGATATAGGTGAAGACATGAGAGGTGCGTAAAAACACAGTGATACAGGGGAAGCTATGAGAGGTGAGCAATAACACAGCGATAAAGATGAAGCTATGGGATGTGCGTAAAAAGACAGTGATATAGGGGAAGATATGAGAGGTGCGCGAAAACACAGCAACGTGGGCATAGCTATTGGAGGTGCACGAAAGCACAGCAATATAGTGGACTCCATGGGACGTGCGTGAAAACACAGTGATATAGGGGAAGGTATGCGAGCTGCGTGAGAACACGGCGATACAGGGGAAAGTAGGAGAGGTGCGCGGAAACTTGGAGTTATAGGGGAATGCATCAGAGGTGTGAGAAAACACAGCGATGTAGGGGAAGACATGAGAGGTGCGCGAAAACAGGGAAATGTTGTGGAAGCTATGGGACGTGCGCGAAAACAGAGTGATATAGGGGATGGTATGAGAGGTGTGCGAGAACACAGCGATATAGGCGAAATTATGAGAGGTGCGCGAAAACACGGCGATACAGGAGAATATATCAGATGTGCGAGAAAACACAGCGATCTAGGGGAATTAATGACAAGAGCGAAAACATAGCGATCTAGGTGAAGAAATGAGAGCTGCGTGAAAACACGGCGATATAGGGGAAGCTATGAGAGGTGAGCAAAAACACGGCGATATAGGGGAATCTATGAGAGGTGAGCAATAACACAGCGATAAAGGTGAAGCTATGGGATGTGCGCGAAAAGACAGTGATACAGGGGAATGTATGAGAGGAGTGCGAAAACAGGGCGATATAGGGGAAGTTATGAGAGGTGCGTGAAAACCCAGCGATATAGGGGACGTTAAGAGATGTGCACGAAAACACGACGATATTGGGGAAGCCATGAGAGGTGCACAAAAATACAGCGATATAGGAGAAGTTATGAGAGGTGCGTGAAAACACAGCGATGTAGGGGGAGGTATGAGAGGTGCACGAAAACACAGCGATGTGGGGGAATGTATGGGAGGTGCGCGAAAACAGGGCGATATATGGGAAGGTATGAGAGGTGCGCGAAGGCACAGCAATATAAGAGATGCTATGGGAGGTGCGCGAATACACAGTGAAATAGGGGAAGACATGAGAGGTGCGCAAAAACAGGGCAATATAGTGGAAGCTATGGGATGTGCGCGACAACACGGAGATACAGGGGAATGCATCAGAGGTGCGAGAAAACACAGCGATATAGGGGACGCTATGGGACTTGCACGAAAACACAGCGATATAGGGGATGGTATGAGACGAGCACGAATACACGGCGATATTGGGGAAGCCATAAGAGGTGCGTGAAAACACAGCGATATAGGGGAAATTATAGGAGGAGCGCGAAAACAGGGCGATATAGGGGAAGGTATGAGAGGTGCACGAAGACACAGCGATATAGGTGATGCTATGGGAGGTGCGCGAAAACACAGTGATATAGGTGACGGTACGAGATGTGTATGAAAACACGGTGATATATGGGAAGCTATGAGAGGTACGCGAAAACACGGTGATATAGGGGAAAGTATGAGAGGTGCGCGAAAACTTGGCGTTACATGGGAATGCATCAGAAGTGCGAGAAAATACAGCGATGTAGGGGAAGACATGAGAGGTGCGCGAAAACAGGGCAATATAGTGGAAGCTATGGAATGTGCGCGAAAACAGGGCGATATGGGGAAGGTATGAGAGGTGTGCGAAAACACAGCGATATAGGGGACTCTATGGGAGGTGCGCGAATACACAGCGATATAGGGGACTTTAAGAGATGTGCATGAAAACACGGCTATATTGGGGAAGCTATGAGAGGTGCACAAAAATACAGCGATATAGGAGAAGTTATGAGAGGTGCCTGAAAACACAGCGATATAGGGAGAGGTATGAGAGGTGCACGAAAACACAGCGATATAGGGGAATGTATGGGAGGTGCGCGAAAACAGGGCTATATAGGGGAAGGTAAGATAGGTGCGCGAAGGCACAGCAATATAGGGGATGCTATGGGAGATGCATGAAAACACAGCGATATAGGGGAATGTATGGGAAGTGCGCGAAAACAGGGCGATATAGGGGAAGGCAAGAGAGGTGCGCGAAGGCACTGCTATATAGGGGATGCTATGGGAGGTGCGCGAAAACACAGTGATATAGGAGAAGACACGAGAGGTGCACAAAAACAGGGCAATATAGTGGAAGCTATGGGATGTGCCCGAAAACACGGCGATACAGGGGAATGCATCAGAGGTGCGCGAAAACACAGCGATATAGGGGACGCTATGGGACGTGCGCAAAAACACAGTGATATAGGGGAAGGTATGAGAAGTCTGCGAGAACACGGCGATATTAGGGAAATTATAAGAGGTGTGTGAAAACATGGTGATACAGGGGAATGTTTCAGAGGTGCGAGAAAACACAGCGATATAGGGGAAGTAATGATTGGAGCGAAAACATAGCGATATAGGTGAAGACATGCGAGGTGTGCGAAAAAACGGCGATATAGGGGACGTTATGAGACGTGCATGAATACACGGCGACATTGAGGAAGCCATGAGAGATGCGTGAAAACACAGCGACATAGGGGAAAGTATAGGAGGTGCGCGAAAACAGGGCGATATAGGGGAAGGTGTGAGAGGTGCACGAAGGCACAGCGATGTAGGGGCTGCTATAGGAGGTGCGCGAAAACACAGTGATATAGGGGATGGTATGAGATGTGGATGAAAACATGGTGATATAGGCGAAGCTATGAGAGGTACGCGAAAACACAGCAATATAGGAGAAAGTATGAGAGGTGCGCGAAAACTTGGCGTTACATGGGAATGCATCAGAAGTGCGAGAAAACACAGTGATGTAGGGGAAGACATGAGAGTTCCGCGAAAACAGGGCAATATAGTGGAAGCTATGGGATGTGCTCGAAAACAGGGCGATATAGGGGAAGGAATGAGAGGTGCGCGAAAACACAGCGATATAGGGGACGCTATGGGACGTGCGCGAAAACACAGTGATATAGGGGAAGGTATGAGAGGTGCACAAAAATACAGCAATGTAGGAGAAGTTATGAGAGGTGCGTGAAAACACAACGATATAGAGGAAGGTATGAGAGGTGCACAAAAACACAGCGATATAGGAGAAATTATGAGAGGTGTGTGAAAGCACAGCGATATAGGGGAAGGAATGGGAGGTGCGTGAAAACGGCGATATAGGGGAAGGTATGAGAGGTGCGCGAACGCACAGCGATATAGGGGATGCTATGGGAGGTGTGCGAGAAAACACAGCGATATAGGGGAAGTAATGATAGTAGCGAAAACATAGCGATATAGGTGAAGACATGCGAGGTGCGTGAAAACATGACGATATAGGGTAAGCTATGAGAGGTGAACAATAACACAGCCATCAAGGTGAAGCTATGGGATGTGCGCGAAAACAGAAATGTACGCGAAGCTATGGGAGGTGCGCGAAAACACAGCGATATAGGGGACGGTATGAGATGTGCATGAATACACGGCGATATTGGGGAAGCCATGAGAGGTGCCTGAAATCACAGCGATATAGGGGAAGGTATGAGAGGTGTACAAAAACACAGCGATATCGGCGAAGGTATGGGAGGTGCACGAAAACAGGGCGATATAGGGGAATCTATGAGAGGTGAGCAAAAACACGGTGATACAGGGGAAGCTATGAGAGGTGCGCAAGGCACAGCGATATAGGGGATGCTATGGGAGGTGCGTGAAAACACAGCGATATAGGGGGAGGTATGAGAGGTACACGAAAACACAGCGATAAGGGGAAGGTATGAGAGGTGCTCGAAAACAAGGCGATATAGAGGAAGGTATGAGAGGTGTGCGAAGGCACAGTAATATAGGGTTTTCTATGGGAGGTGTGCGAAAACACAGTGATATAGGGGAAGACATGACAGGTGCGCGAAAACAGGGCAATATTGTGGAAGCTAGGCGATGTGCGTGATTACAGGGCGATATTGGGGAAGTTATGAGAGGTGCGCGAAAACACAGCGATATAGGGGAAGCTATGGGACATGCGCAAAAAACAGTGATATAGGGGAAGGTATGAGAGGTGTGCGTGTACACGGCGATATAGGGGAAATTGTAAGAGGTGTGCGAAAACATGGCAATGCAGGAGAATGTATCAGAGGTGCGAGAAAACACAGCGATATAGGGGAAGTAATGATAGGAGCGAAAACATAGCGATATAGGTGAAGACATGCGAGGTGCGTGAAAACACGACGATATAGGGTAAGCTCTGAGAGGTGAGCAATAACACAGCGATCAAGGTGAAGCTATTGGATGTGCGCGAAAACAGCAATGTAGGCGAAGCTTTTGGAGGTGCGCGAAAACACAGCGATATAGGGGACGGTATGTGATGTGCATGAATACACGGCGATATTGGGGGAGCCATGAGAGGTGCCTGAAAACACAGCGATATAGGGGAATGTATGAGAGGTGTACAAAAACACAGCAATATAGGAGAAGTTAAGAGAGGTGCGTGAAAACACAGCGATATAGGGGAAGGTATGAGAAGAGCACGAAAACAGCGATATCGGGGAAGGTATGGGAGGTGCATGAAAACAGGGCGATATAGGGGAATCTATGAGAGGTGAGCAAAAACACGGTGATACAGGGGAAGCTATGAGAGTTGAGCAATAACATAGCGATGAAGGTGAATCTATGGGATGTACGCAAAAAGACAGCGATATAGGGGAAGGTATGAGAGGTGCGCAAGGCACAGCGATATATGGGATGCTATGGGAGGTGCATGAATACACAGCGATATAGGGGATGTGATGAGATGTGCATGAAAACGCAGCGATATTAGGGAAGGTATGAGAGGTGCGCAAAACAACAGCGATGTAGGCGAAGCCATGGGAGGTGCGCCTGAAACAGGGCGATATAGGGGAAGGTATGAGAGGTGCACGAAAACAGCGATATAGGTGAAGGAATGGGAGGTGCGCGAAAAGACAGCGATATAGGGGAAGGTATGAAAGGTGCGCAAGGCACAGCGATATAGGGGAAGGTATGGAAGGTACTCGAAAACAAGGTGATATGGATGAAGTTATGAGAGGTATGCGAAGGCACAGCAATATAGGGGATGCTATGGAAGGTGCACAAAAACACAGTGATATAGGGGAAGACATGAGAGGTGCGCGAAAACAGGGCAATATAGTGGAAGCTATGAGAGGTGAGCTAAAACCCAGCGATACAGGGGAAGCTATGAGAGGTGAGCAATATCACAGCGATAAAGGTGAATCAATGGGATGAGCGCGAAAAGACAGCGATATAGGGGAGGGTATGAGAGGTATGCGAAAACACAGCGATATAGGGGACGGTATGAGATGTGCATGAATACACGGCGATAGTCGAGAATCCATGAGAGGTGTGCGAAAACACAGCGATATAGGGGAAGTTATGAGAGGTGCATGAAAACCCAGCAATATAGAGGACGTTATGAGATGTGCATGAAAACACGGCGATATAGGGGAAGGTATGAGAAGTGCACGAAGGCACGGCGATATAGGGGATGCTATGGGAGGTGCGCGAAAACACAGTGATATAGGGGACTCTATGGGAGGTGCGCGAATACACAGCGATATAGGGGACTTTAAGAGATGTGCATGAAAACACGGCTATATTGGGGAAGCTTTGAGAGGTGCACAAAAATACAGCGATATAGGAGAAGTTATGAGAGGTGCGTGAAAACACAGCGATATAGGGAGAGGTATGAGAGGTGCACGAAAACACAGCGATATAGGGGAATGTATGGGAGGTGCGCGAAAACAGGGTTATATAGGGGAAGGTAAGATAGGTGCGCGAAGGCACAGCAATATAGGGGATGCTATGGGAGATGCATGAAAGCACAGCGATATAGGGGAATGTATGGGAAGTGCGCGAAAACAGGGCGATATAGGGGAAGGCAAGAGAGGTGCGCGAAGGCACTGCTATATAGGGGATGCTATGGGAGGTGCGCGAAAACACAGTGATATTGGAGAAGACATGAGAGGTGCACAAAAACAGGGCAATATAGTGGAAGCTATGGGATGTGCCCGAAAACACGGCGATACAGGGGAATGCATCAGAGGTGCGCGAAAACACAGCGATATAGGAGACGCTATGGGACGTGCGCAAAAACACAGTGAAATAGGGGAAGGTATGAGAAGTCTGCGACAACACGGCGATATTAGGGAAATTATAAGAGGTGTGCGAAAACATGGTGATACAGGGGAATGTTTCAGAGGTGCGAGAAAACACAGCGATATAGGGGAAGTAATGATTGGAGCGAAAACATAGCGATATAGGTGAAGACATGCGAGGTGTGCGAAAAAACGGCGATATAGGGGACGGTATGAGACGTGCATGAATACACGGCGACATTGAGGAAGCCATGAGAGATGCGTGAAAACACAGCGACATAGGGGAAAGTATAGGAGGTGCGTGAAAACAGGGCGATATAGGGGAAGGTGTGAGAGGTGCACGAAGGCACAGCGATGTAGGGGCTGCTATAGGAGGTGCGCGAAAACAGGGCAATATAGTGGAAGCTATGGGATGTGCTCGAAAACAGGGCGATATAGGGGAAGGAATGAGAGGTGCGCGAAAACACAGCGATATAGGGGACGCTATGGGACGTGAGCGAAAACACAGTGATATAGGGGAAGGTATGAGAGGTGCACAAAAACACAGCGATATAGGAGAAGTTATGAGAGGTGTGTGAAAACACAGTGATATAGGGGAAGGTATGAGAAGTCTGCGAGAACACGGCGATATTAGGGAAATTATAAGAGGTGTGCGAAAACATGGTGATACAGGGGAATGTTTCAGAGGTGCGAGAAAACACAGCGATATAGGGGAAGTAATGATTGGAGCGAAAACATAGCGATATAGGTGAAGACATGCGAGGTGTGCGAAAAAACGGCGATATAGGGGAAGCTATGAGAGTTGAGCAATAACACAGCGATGTTGGCGAATCTATGGGAGGTGCGCGAAAACACAGCGATATAGGGGACGGTATGAGACATGCATGAATACACGGCGACATTGAGGAAGCCATGAGAGATGCGTGAAAACAGAGCGACATAGGGGAAAGTATAGGAGGTGCGCGAAAACAGGGCGATATAGGGGAAGGTGTGAGAGGTGCACGAAGGCACAGCGATGTATGGGCTGCTATAGGAGGTGCGCGAAAACACAGTGATATAGGGGACGGTATGAGATGTGTATGAAAACATGGTGATATAGGCGAAGTTATGAGAGGTACGCGAAAACACGGCAATATAGGAGAAAGTATGAGAGGTGCGCGAAAACTTGGCGTTACATGGGAATGCATCAGAAGTGCGAGAAAACACAGTGATGTAGGGGAAGACATGAGAGTTCCGCGAAAACAGGGCAATACAGTGGAAGCTATGGGATGTGCTCGAAAACAGGGCGATATAGGGGAAGGAATGAGAGGTGCGCGAAAACACAGCGATATAGGGGAAGCTATGGGACATGCGCAAAAAACAGTGATATAGGGGAAGGTATGAGAGGTGTGCGTGTACACGGCGATATAGGGGAAATTGTAAGAGGTGTGCGAAAACATGGCAATGCAGGAGAATGTATCAGAGGTGCGAGAAAACACAGCGATATAGGGGAAGTAATGATAGGAGCGAAAACATAGCGATATAGGTGAAGACATGCGAGGTGCGTGAAAACACGACGATATAGGGTAAGCTCTGAGAGGTGAGCAATAACACAGCGATCAAGGTGAAGCTATTGGATGTGCGCGAAAACAGCAATGTAGGCGAAGCTTTTGGAGGTGCGCGAAAACACAGCGATATAGGGGACGGTATGTGATGTGCATGAATACACGGCGATATTGGGGGAGCCATGAGAGGTGCCTGAAAACACAGCGATATAGGGGAATGTATGAGAGGTGTACAAAAACACAGCAATATAGGAGAAGTTAAGAGAGGTGCGTGAAAACACAGCGATATAGGGGAAGGTATGAGAAGAGCACGAAAACAGCGATATCGGGGAAGGTATGGGAGGTGCATGAAAACAGGGCGATATAGGGGAATCTATGAGAGGTGAGCAAAAACACGGTGATACAGGGGAAGCTATGAGAGTTGAGCAATAACACAGCGATGAAGGTGAATCTATGGGATGTACGCAAAAAGACAGCGATATAGGGGAAGGTATGAGAGGTGCGCAAGGCACAGCGATATATGGGATGCTGTGGGAGGTGCATGAATACACAGCGATATAGGGGATGTGATGAGATGTGCATGAAAACGCAGCGATATTAGGGAAGGTATGAGAGGTGCGCAAAACAACAGCGATGTAGGCGAAGCCATGGGAGGTGCGCCTGAAACAGGGCGATATAGGGGAAGGTATGAGAGGTGCACGAAAACAGCGATATAGGTGAAGGAATGGGAGGTGCGCGAAAAGACAGCGATATAGGGGAAGGTATGAAAGGTGCGCAAGGCACAGCGATATAGGGGAAGGTATGGAAGGTACTCGAAAACAAGGTGATATGGATGAAGTTATGAGAGGTATGCGAAGGCACAGCAATATAGGGGATGCTATGGAAGGTGCGCAAAAACACAGTGATATAGGGGAAGACATGAGAGGTGCGCGAAAACAGGGCAATATAGTGGAAGCTATGAGAGGTGAGCTAAAACCCAGCGATACAGGGGAAGCTATGAGAGGTGAGCAATATCACAGCGATAAAGGTGAATCAATGGGATGTGTGCGAAAAGACATCGATATAGGGGAGGGTATGAGAGGTATGCGAAAACACAGCGATATAGGGGACGGTATGAGATGTGCATGAATACACGGCGATAGTCGAGAATCCATGAGAGGTGTGCGAAAACACAGCGATATAGGGGAAGTTATGAGAGGTGCATGAAAACCCAGCAATATAGAGGACGTTATGAGATGTGCATGAAAACACGGCGATATAGGGGAAGGTATGAGAAGTGCACGAAGGCACGGCGATATAGGGGATGCTATGGGAGGTGCGCGAAAACACAGTGATATAGGGGACTCTATGGGAGGTGCGCGAATACACAGCGATATAGGGGACTTTAAGAGATGTGCATGAAAACACGGCTATATTGGGGAAGCTTTGAGAGGTGCACAAAAATACAGCGATATAGGAGAAGTTATGAGAGGTGCGTGAAAACACAGCGATATAGGGAGAGGTATGAGAGGTGCACGAAAACACAGCGATATAGGGGAATGTATGGGAGGTGCGCGAAAACAGGGCTATATAGGGGAAGGTAAGATAGGTGCGCGAAGGCACAGCAATATAGGGGATGCTATGGGAGATGCATGAAAGCACAGCGATATAGGGGAATGTATGGGAAGTGCGCGAAAACAGGGCGATATAGGGGAAGGCAAGAGAGGTGCGCGAAGGCACTGCTATATAGGGGATGCTATGGGAGGTGCGCGAAAACACAGTGATATTGGAGAAGACATGAGAGGTGCACAAAAACAGGGCAATATAGTGGAAGCTATGGGATGTGCCCGAAAACACGGCGATACAGGGGAATGCATCAGAGGTGCGCGAAAACACAGCGATATAGGAGACGCTATGGGACGTGCGCAAAAACACAGTGAAATAGGGGAAGGTATGAGAAGTCTGCGAGAACACGGCGATATTAGGGAAATTATAAGAGGTGTGCGAAAACATGGTGATACAGGGGAATGTTTCAGAGGTGCGAGAAAACACAGCGATATAGGGGAAGTAATGATTGGAGCGAAAACATAGCGATATAGGTGAAGACATGCGAGGTGTGCGAAAAAACGGCGATATAGGGGACGGTATGAGACGTGCATGAATACACGGCGACATTGAGGAAGCCATGAGAGATGCGTGAAAACACAGCGACATAGGGGAAAGTATAGGAGGTGCGTGAAAACAGGGCGTTATAGGGGAAGGTGTGAGAGGTGCACGAAGGCACAGCGATGTAGGGGCTGCTATAGGAGGTGCGCGAAAACAGGGCAATATAGTGGAAGCTATGGGATGTGCTCGAAAACAGGGCGATATAGGGGAAGGAATGAGAGGTGCGCAAAAACACAGCGATATAGGGGACGCTATGGGACGTGAGCGAAAACACAGTGATATAGGGGAAGGTATGAGAGGTGCACAAAAACACAGCGATATAGGAGAAGTTATGAGAGGTGTGTGAAAACACAGTGATATAGGGGAAGGTATGAGAAGTCTGCGAGAACACGGCGATATTAGGGAAATTATAAGAGGTGTGCGAAAACATGGTGATACAGGGGAATGTTTCAGAGGTGCGAGAAAACACAGCGATATAGGGGAAGTAATGATTGGAGCGAAAACATAGCGATATAGGTGAAGACATGCGAGGTGTGCGAAAAAACGGCGATATAGGGGAAGCTATGAGAGTTGAGCAATAACACAGCGATGTTGGCGAATCTATGGGAGGTGCGCGAAAACACAGCGATATAGGGGACGGTATGAGACGTGCATGAATACACGGCGACATTGAGGAAGCCATGAGAGATGCGTGAAAACAGAGCGACATAGGGGAAAGTATAGGAGGTGCGCGAAAACAGGGCGATATAGGGGAAGGTGTGAGAGGTGCACGAAGGCACAGCGATGTAGGAGCTGCTATAGGAGGTGCGCGAAAACACAGTGATATAGGGGACGGTATGAGATGTGTATGAAAACATGGTGATATAGGCGAAGTTATGAGAGGTACGCGAAAACACGGCAATATAGGAGAAAGTATGAGAGGTGCGCGAAAACTTGGCGTTACATGGGAATGCATCAGAAGTGCGAGAAAACACAGTGATGTAGGGGAAGACATGAGAGTTCCGCGAAAACAGGGCAATACAGTGGAAGCTATGGGATGTGCTCGAAAACAGGGCGATATAGGGGAAGGAATGAGAGGTGCGCGAAAACAGGGCGATATAGGGGAAGGTGTGAGAGGTGCACGAAGGCACAGCGATGTATGGGCTGCTATAGGAGGTGCGCGAAAACACAGTGATATAGGGGACGGTATGAGATGTGTATGAAAACATGGTGATATAGGCGAAGTTATGAGAGGTACGCGAAAACACGGCAATATAGGAGAAAGTATGAGAGGTGCGCGAAAACTTGGCGTTACATGGGAATGCATCAGAAGTGCGAGAAAACACAGTGATGTAGGGGAAGACATGAGAGTTCCGCGAAAACAGGGCAATACAGTGGAAGCTATGGGATGTGCTCGAAAACAGGGCGATATAGGGGAAGGAATGAAAGGTGCGCGAAAACACAGCGATATAGGGGACGCTATTGCACGTGCGCGAAAACACAGTGATATAGGGGAAGGTATGAGAGGTGCACAAAAACACAGCGATATAGGGGAAGTTATGAGAGGTGCACAAAAATACAGCAATGTGGGAGAAGTTATGAGAGGTGCGTGAAAACACAACGATATAGAGGAAGGTATGAGAGGTGCACAAAAACACAGCGATATAGGAGAAATTATGAGAGGTGTGTGAAAGCGCAGCGATATAGGGGAAGGAATGGGAGGTGCGTGAAAACGGCGATATAGGGGAAGGTATGAGAGGTGCGCGAACGCACAGCGATATAGGGGATGCTATGGGAGGTGCGTGAATACACAGCGATATAGTGGACGTGATGAGATGTGCATGAAAACTCAGCTATATTAGGGAAGTTATGAGAGGTGCACAAAAACACAGCAGTATAGGAGAATTTATGAGAGGTGCGTGCAAACACAACGATATAGGGGGAGGTATGAGAGGTACACGAAAACACAGCGATAAGGGGAAGGTATGGGAGGTGCTCGAAAACAAGGCGATATAGAGGAAGGTATGAGAGGTGTGCGAAGACACAGCAATATAGGGTTTGCTATGGGAGGTGTGCGAAAACACAGTGATATAGGGGAAGACATGAGAGGTGCGCGAAAACAGGGCAATATAGCGGAAGCTAGGCGATGTGCGTGATAACGGGGCGATATAGGGGAAGGTATGAGAGGTGTGCGTGAACATGGCGATATAGGGGTAAGTGTAAGAGGTGCGCGAAAACATGGCAATACAGGAGAATGTATCAGAGGTGCGAGAAAACACAGCGATATAGGGGAAGTAATGATAGTAGCGAAAACATAGCGATATAGGTGAAGACATGTGAGGTGCGTGAAAACATGACGATATAGGGTAAGCTATGAGAGGTGAGCAATAACACAGCGATCAAGGTGAAGCTATGGGATGTGCGCGAAAACAGAAATGTACGCGAAGATATGGGAGGTGCGTGAAAACACAGCGATATAGGGGACGGTATGAGATGTGCATGAATACACGGCGATATTGGGGAAGCCATGAGAGGTGCCTGAAATCACAGCGATATAGGGGAAGGTATGAGAGGTGTACAAAAATACAGCGATATCGGGGAAGGTATGGGAGGTGCACGAAAACAGGGTGATATAGAGGAATCTATGAGAGGTGAGCAAAAACACGGTGATACAGGGGAAGCTATGAGAGGTGAGCAATAACACAGCGATGAAGGTGAATCTATGGGATGTACGCAAAAAGACAGCGATATAGGGGAAGGTATGAGAGGTGCGCAAGGCACAGCGATATAGGGGATGCTATGGGAGCTGCGTGAGTACACAGTGATATAGGGGACGTGATAAGATGTGCATGAAAATGCAGCGATATTAGGGAAGGTATGAGAGGTGCACAAAAACACAGCGATATAGTAGAAGTTATGAGAGGTGTGTGAAAACACAGTGATATAGGGGAAGGTATGAGATGTGCATGAATACACGGCGATAGACGGGAAACCATGAGAGGTGTGCGAAAACACAGCGATATAGGGGAAGTTATGAGAGGTGCGTGAAAACACAGTGATATAGGTGAAGGTATGAGAGGTGTGTGAAGGCAGAGCGATATAGAGAATGTTATGGGAGGTGCACGAATACACAGTGAAATAGGGGACGTTATGAGATGTGCATGAAAACACAGCGATATAGGGGAAGGTATGAGAGGTGCACGAAAATGCAGCGATACAAGGGAAGGTATAGGAGGTGCGCGAAAACAGGGCAATATACGGGATGTTATGGGAGGTGCACAAAAACACAGCGATATAGGGGAAGGTATGGGAGGTGCGCGAAAACGGCGATATTTGGGAAGGTATGAGAGGTGCACAAAAACACAGCGATATAGGGGAAGGAATGGGAGATGCACGAAAACAGGGCGATATAGGGGAAGGTATGAGAGGTGCGCGAAGGCACAGCGATATAGGGGATACTATGGCAGGTGCGTGAATGCACAGCGATATAGGGGATAATATTGGAGGTGCGTGAATGCACAGCGATATGGGGAATGTGATGAGATGTGCATGAAAATGCAACGATATTAGTGAAGGTATGAGAGGTGCACAAAAACACAGCGATATAGGGGAAGGTATGAGAGGTGCGCAAAAGCACAGCGATATACGGGACGGTATGAGATGTGCATGAATGCACGGCGATAGACGGGAAACCATGAGAGGTATGCGAAAACACAGCGATATAGGGGAATTTATAAGAGGTACGTGAAAACACAGTGATATAGGTGAAGGTATGAAAGGAGTGCGAAAACAGGGTGATATAAGGGAAGTTATGAGAGGTGCGTGAAAACCCAGCAATATAGGGGACGTTATGAGATGTGCATGAAAACACGGTGATATAGGGGAAGGTATGAGAGGTGTGTGAAGGCAGAGCGATATAGAGAATGTTATGGGAGGTGCACGAATACACAGCGAAATAGGGGACGTTATGAGATGTGCATGAAAACACAGCGATATACGGGAAGGTATGAGAGGTGCACGAAAACGCAGCGATATAGGGGAAGGTATAGGAGATGCGCGAAAACAGGGCGATATTGGGGAAGGTATGAGGGGTGCACAAAAACACAGCGATATAGGGGAAGGTATGAGAGGTGCGCGAAGGCACACCGATATAGGGGATGCTATGGGAGGTGCGGGAAAACACAGTAATATAGTGGACGGTATGAGATGTGCATAAAAACACGGCGATATACGGGGAGGTATGAGAGGTGCATGAAAACACAGCGATGTAGTGGAATACATGAGAGGTGCACGAAAACAGGGCAATATAGTGGAAGCTATGGGATGTGCACGAAAACAGGGCGATGTAGGGGAAGGTATGAGAGGTGTGTGAAAACACAGCGATATAGGGGACGGAATGGGACGTACGCGAAAACACAGTGATATAGGGGAAGGTATGATCGCTGTGCGAGAACACGGCGATATAGGGGAAATTATGAGAGGTGTGCGAAAACACGGCGATACGGGAGAATGTATGATATGTGCTAGAAAACACAGCGATATAGGGGAAGTATTGAGAGGAGCGAAAACATAGCGATCGAGGTGATGACATGAGAGGTGCGCGAAAACACGGCGACATAGGAGAAGCTATGAGAGGTGAGCAAAAACACGGCGATAAAGCTGAATCTATGGGATGTGCGCGAAAAGACAGCGATATAGGGGAAGCTATGAGAGGTGCATGAAAACACAGAGATGTAGGAGAAGTTATGAGAGGTGCGTGAAAACACAGCGATATAGGGGACGTGATGAGATGTGCGTGAAAACGCAGCGATATTAGGGAAGGTATGAGAGGTGTACAAAAACACAGTGATATAGGAGAGGATATGAGAGGTGTGCGAAAACACAGCGATATAGGGGAAGGTATGAAAGGTGCACGAAAACACAGAGATATACACGGGAAGGAATGGGAGGTGCTTGAATACACAGCGATATAGGGGACGTTATGAGATGTGCATAAAAACACGGCGATATAGGGGAAGTTATGAGAGGTGCGCAAAAATACAGCAATATAGGAGAAGTTATGAGAGGTGTGTGAAAACACAGCGATATAGTGGGAGGTATGAGAGGTACACAAAAACACAGCGATATAGGGGAAGGTATGTGAGGTGTTCGAAAGCAGGGTGATATAGGGGAAGTTATGAGAGGTGTGTGAAAACACAGCGATATAGGGGGAGGTATGAGAGGTACACGAAAACACAGCGATATAGGGGAAGATATGGGAGGTACTCGAAAGCAGGGCGATACAGTGGAAGTTATGAGAGGTGCGTGAAAACCCAGCGATATAGGGGACATTATGAAACGTGCATGAAAACACGGCAATATTGGGGAAGCCATGAGAAGTGTGCGAAAATACAGCGATATAGGCGACACTATGGGAGTGTGCTAAGACAGGGCGACATAGGGGAAGGTATGAGAGGTGCGCGAAGTCACAGCGATATAGGGGATGCTATGGCAGGTGCGCGAATACACAGAGATATAGGGGACATTATGAGATGTGCATGAAAACACGGCAATATAGGGGAAGGTATTGGAGCTGCGCAAAAATACAGCGATATAGGAGAAGTTATGAGAGGTGCGTGATAACACAGCGATATAAGGGAAGGTAGGAGAGGTGCACGAAAACATAGCGATATTGGGGAAGGTATGGGAGGTGAGCGAAAACAGGGCGATATAGGGGAAGTTATGAGAGGTGTGTGAAGGCACAGCAATACAGGGGATGCTATGAGAGGTGCGTGAAAACACCATGATATAGGGGAAGACATGAGAGGTGCGCAAAAACAGGGCAATATAGTGGAAACTATGGGATGTGCGCGAAACCACGGCGATACAGGGGAATGTATCAGAGGTGTGAGAAAACACAGCCATATAGGGGACGCCATGGGACATGCGCAAAAAAACAGTGATATAGGGGAATGTATGAGAGGTGTGTGAGAACACGTCGATATAGGGGAAATTGTAAGAGGTGCACGAAAACATGGCAATACAGGAGAATGTATCAGAGGTGCGAGAAAACACAGCGATATAGGGGAAGTAATGATAGGAGCGAAAACATTGCGATATAAGTTAAGACATGCGAGGTGCGCGAAAACACGGCGATATAGGCTAAGCTAAGAGAGGTGAGCAATAACACAGTGATCAAGGTGAAGATATGGGATGTGCGCGAAAACAGCGATGTAGGCGAAGCTATGGGAGGTGCGCGAAAACACAGCGATTTAGGGGACGGTATGAGATGTGCATGAATACACGGCGATATTGGGGAAGCCATGAGAGGTGCCTGAAAACACAGCGATATAGGGGAAGGTATGAGAGCTGTTGCAAATCACAGCGATATAGGAGAAGTTAAGAGAGGTGCGTGAAAACACAGCGATAGAGGGGAAAGCATGAGAGGTGCGCGAAAACACAGCGATATAGGGGACGTTATGAGATGTGCGTAAAAACACGGCGATATAGGGGATGTTATGAGATGTGCGCGAAAAGAAGGCAATATAGTGGAAGCTATGAGAGGTGAGCTAAAACCCGCCGATACAGGGGAAGCTATGAGAGGTGAGCAATAACACAGCGATAAAGGTGAATCTATGGGATGTGCGCGAAAAGACATCGATATAGGAGAAGGTATGAGAGGTGTGCGAAAACACAGCGATATAGGGGAAGTTATGAGATGTGCATGAAAACACGGCGATATAGGGGAAAGTATGAGAGGTGCACGAAGGCACAGCGATATCGGGGGTGCTATGGGAGGTGCGCGAAAACACAGTGATATAGGGGACGGTATGAGATGTGTATGAAAACATGGCGATATATGGGAAGCTATGAGAGGTGCGCGAGAACACGGCGATATAGGAAAAATATGAGACGTGTGCGAAAACTTGGCGTTACACGGCAATGCATCAGAGGTGCGAGAAAACACAGCGATGTAGGGGAATACATGAGAGGTGCGCAAAAACATGGCAATATAGTGGAAGTTATGGGATGTGCGCTAAAACAGGGCGATGTAGGGGAGGGTATGAGAGGTGCGCGAATGCGCAGTGATATAGGGGATGGTATGGGAGGTGCGTGAATACACAGCGATATAGGGGACGTGATGAGATGTGCATGAAAATGCAACGAAATTAGTGAAGGTATGAGAGGTGCACGAAAGCACAGCGATATATGGGATGGTTTGAGATATGCATGAATACACGGTGATAGGTGGGAAACCATGAGAGGTGTGCGAAAAAACAGCGATATAGGGGAAGTTATGAGAGGTGCGTGAAAACACAATGATATAGGGGAAGGTATGAGAGGAGCACGAAAACAGGGCGATATAGGGGAAGTTATGAGAGGTGCGTGAAAACCCAGCGATATAGGGAATGTTATGGGAGGTGCTCGAAAACACAGTAAAATAGGGGACGTCATGAGATGTGCATGAAAACACAGCGAAATAGGGGAAGGTATGAGAGGTGCACGAAAACAGGGCGATATAGGGGAAGGTATCAGAGGTGCACGAAGGCACAGCGATATAGGGGATGCTATGGGAGGTGTGCGAAAACACAGTAACATAGGGGACGGTATGATATGTGCATAAAAATATGGCGATATAGGGGAAGGTATCAGAGGTGCACGAAGGCACAGCGATATAGGGGATGCTATGGGAGGTGCGCGAAAGCACAGCGATATAGGAGACGGTATGAGATGTGCATAAAAACATGGCGATATAGGGGGAGGTATGAGAGGTTCGCGTAAACACGGCGATATAGGGGAAAGTATGAGGGGTGCGCGAAAACTTGGCGTTACAGGGGAATGCATCAGAGGTGCCAGAAAACACAGCGATGTAGTGGAATACATGAGAGGTGCGCAAAAACAGGGCAATATAGTGGAAGCTATGGGATGTGCACGAAAACAGGACGATATAGGGGAAGGTATGAGAGGTGCACAAAAAACACAGCGATATAGGGGACGCAATGGGACGTGCGCAAAAACACAAAGATATAGGGGAAGGTATGAGAGGTGTGCGAGAATTCGGCGATATAGGGTAAATTATGAGAGGTGTGTGAAAACACGTCGATACGGGAGAATGTATCAGATGTGCGAGAAAACAGCGCTATAGGGGAAGTATTGAGAGGAGCGAAAACAGCGATCTTGGTGAAGACATGAGAGGTGTGCGAAAACACAGCGATATAGGGGAAGCTATGAGAGGTGAGTAAAAACACGGCGATATAGGGGAAGGTATGAGAGGTGCACGAACACGCAGCGATATAAGGGAAAGTATAGGAGGAGCGCGAAAACAGGGCGATATAGGGGAAGGTATGAGAGGTGCACGAAGGCACAGCGATTTAGGTGATGCTATGGGAGGTGCATGAATATACAGCGATATAGGGGACGTTATGAGAGGTGCGCAAAAACACGGCGATACCGGGGAAGCTATGAGAGGTGAGCAATAACACAGCGATAAAGGTGAATCTATGGGATGTGCACGAAAGGACAGCGATATAGGGGAAGGTATGAGAGGTGCGCAAGGCACAGCGATATAGGGGGAGATATGAGAGGTGCACAAAAACACAGCAATGTAGGGGAAGGTATGGAAGGTGATCGAAAACTGGGTGATATAGACGAAGTTATGAGAGGTATGCGAAGGCATAGCAATATAAGGGATGCTATGGAAGGTGCGCGAAAACACAGTGATATAGTGGAAGACAGGAAAGGTAAGCGAAAACACGGTGATATAGGGGAAGCTATGAGAGGTGAGCAAAAACACGGCGATACAGGGGAAGCTATGAGAGGTGAGCAATAACACAGCGATAAAGGTGAAACTATGGTATGCCCGCGAAAAGACATCGATATAGGGAAAGGTATGAGTGGTGCGCAAGGCACCGCCATATAGGGGATGCTATGGGAGGTGCGTGAATACACTGCCATATAGGGGACGTGATGAGATGTGCATTAAAAAGCAGCGATATTAGGGAAGGTATGAGAGGTGCACAAAAACACAGCGATGTAGGAGAAGTTATGAGAGGTGTGTGAAAACACAGCGATATAGGGGAAGGTATGAGAGGTGCACGAAAACAGCGATATAGGTGAAGGAATGGGAGGTGCGCAAAAACAGGGCAATAAAGGGGAAGGTATGAGAGGTGCATGAAGGCACAGCGATATAGGGGATGCTATGGGAGGTGCGCGAATACACAGCGATATAGGGGACGTGATGAGATCTGCATGAAAACGCAACGGTATTAGGGAAGGTATGAGAGGTGCACACAAACACAGCTAGATAGGATAAGTTATGAGAGGTGTGCGAAAACACAGCGATATAGGGGAAAGTATGGGAGGTGCATGAATACACAGCGATATAGGGGACGTTATGAGACGTGCATAAAATCACGGCGATGTAGGGGAAGCTATGAGAGGTGAGCAATAACACAGCGATAAAGGTGAATCTATAGGATGTGCGCGACAAGACAGCGATATAGGGGAAGGTACGAGAGGTGCGCAAGGCACAGCGATATAGGAGAAGGTATGGAATGAGCTCGAAAACAGGGTGATATAGATGAAGTTATGAGAGGTATGCGAAGGCACAGCAATATAGAGGATGCTATCGAAGGTGCGCGAAAACACAGTGATATAGGGGAAGTCATGAGAGGTGCGCGAAAACAAGGCAATATAGTGGAAGCTATGAGAGGTGAGCTAAAACCCGGCGATACAGGGGAAGCTATGAGAGGTGAGCTAAAACCCGGCGATACAGGGGAAGCTATGAGAGGTGAGCAATAACACAGCGATAAAGGTGAATCTCTGGGATGTGTGCGAAAGGACAGCGATATAGGGGAAGGTATGAGAGGTGCGCAAGACACAGCGATATAGGGGACGGTATGAGATGTGCATGAATACACGGCGATAGTCGGGAAACCATGAGAGGTGTGTGAAAACACAGCGATATAGGGGAAGTTCTGAGAGGTGCGCAAAAACAGGACGATATAGGGGAAGTTATGAGAGGTGCGTGAAAACCCAGCAATATAGGGGACGTTATGAGATGTGCATGAAAACACGGCGATATAGGAGAAGGTATGAGAGGTGCACGAAGGCACAGCGATATAGGGGATGTTATGGGAGGTGCGCGAAAACACAGTGATATAGGGGACGGTATGAGATGTGTATGAAAACACGGCTATATAAGGGAAGCTATGAGAGGTGCGCGAAAACACGGTGATATAGGGGAAATTATGAGAGGTGCGCGAAAACTTGGTGTTACAGGGGAATGCATCAGAGGTTTGAGAAAACACAGCGATGTAGGGGAAGACATGAGAGGTGCGCAAAAACAGGGCTATATAGTGGAAGCTATGGGATGTGCGCTAAAACAGGGCGATGTAGGGGAAGGTATGAAATGTGCATGAAAGCACAGCGATATAGAGGACGCTATGGGACGTGCGCGAAAACACAGTGATATAGGGGAAGGTATGAGAGATGTGCGAGAACACAGCAAGATAGGGGAAAGTATGAGAGGTGCGCGAAAACTTGGCGTTACAGGGGAATGCATCAGAGGTGCCAGAAATCACAGTGATGTAGTGGAATACATGAGAGGTGCAAGAAAACAGGGCAATATAGTGGAAGCTATGCGATGTGCACGAAAACAGGGCGTTATAGGGTAAGGTATGAGAGGTGTGCGAGAACACGGCGATATTGGGGAAATTATGAGAGGTGTGCGAAAACACGGCGATACAGGGGAAGCTGTGAGAGGTGAGCAATAACAAAGCGATAAAGGTGAATCTATGGGATGTGAGCGAAAAGACAGTGATATAGGGGAAGCTATCAGAGGTGCGCAAGGCACAGTGATATAGGGGATGCTATGGGAGGTGCGTGAATACACAGCTATATAGGGGACGTGATGATATGTGCATGAAAACGCAGCGATATAGGGGAAGGTATGAAAGGTGCACGAAAACACAGAGATGTATACGGGAAGGAATGGGAGGTGCACGAATACACAGCGATATAGGGGACGTTATGAGATGTGCATGAAAACACAGCCATATAGGGGAAGCTATGAGAGGTGCACGAAAACGCAGTGATATAAGGGAAGGTATAGGAGGTGCGCGAAAACAGGGCAATATAGGGGAAGGTATGAGAGGTGCATGAAAACGCAGCGATATAAGGTGAAGCTAAGGGATGTGCGCGAAAACAGCGATGTAGGCGAAGCTATGGGAGGTGCGCCAAAGCACAGCGATATAGGGGAAGGTATGAGATGTGCGTGAAAACTTAGTGATATAGGTGAAGGTATGAGAGGAGCGCGAAAACAGGGCGATATAGGGGAAGTTATGAGAGGTGCGTGAAAACCCAGCGACATTGGGGACGTTATGAGATGTGCATGAAAACACGGTGATATTGGGGAAGGTATGAGCGGTGTGCAAAAACACAGCATATACGGTAATGCATGAGAGGTGCGCGAAGGCACAGTGATATAGGGGATGGTATGGGAGGTGCGCAAATACACAGCGATATAGGGGGCGTTATGAGATGTGCATGAAAACACGGCAATATAGAGGAAGTTATACGAGCTGCGCAAAAATACAGTGATATACGGGAAGTTATGAGAGATGCGTAAAAAAACAGCGATTTAAGGGAAGGTATGAGAGGTGCATGAAAACACTGCGATATTGGGGAAGGTATGGGAGGTGTGCGAAAACAGGGCAATATAGGGTAAGTTATGAGAGGTGCGCGAAGGCACAGCAATATAGGGGAAATAATGAGAGGTGTGCGAAAACTCAGTGATACGGGAGAATGTATCAATTGTGCGAGAAAACACAGCGATATAGGGGAAGTATTGAGAGGAGCGAAAACATAGCGATCTAGGTGAAGACATGAGAGGTGAGCAAAAACACGGCGATACAGGGGAAGCTATGAGAGGTGAGCAATAATACAGCGATAAAACTGAATCTATGGGACGTGCGCGAAAAGACAGCGATATAAGGAAAACTATGAGAGGTGTGCAAGGCACAGGGATATAGGGGATGCAATGGGAAGTGCGCGAACATACAGCGATATAGGGGACGTGATGAGATGTGCATGAAAACTCAGCGATATTAGGGGAGGTATGAGAGGTGCACAAAAACTCAGTGATATAGGAGAAGTTATGAGAGGTGTGTGAAAACACAGCGATATAGGGGAACGAATCGGAGGTGCGCGAAAACTGTGCGATATAGCGGAAGGTATGAGAGGTTCGTGAAGGCACAGCGATATAGGGGATGCTATGGGAGGTGCGCGAATACACAGCGATATAGGGGACGTTATGAGATGTGCGTAAAAACACGGCAATATAGGGGAAGTTATGAGAGGTACGCAAAAATACAGCAATACAGGAGAAGTTATGATAGGTGCGTGAAAACACAGCGATACAAGGGGATGTATGAGAGGTGTGCGAAAACAGTGCGATATAGGGGAAGGTATGAGAGGTGTGCGAGAACACAGCAATATAGGGAAAGGTATGAGAGGTGTGCGAAGTCACAGCAATATAGGGGATGGTATGGGAGGTGCACGAAAACACAGTGATATAGGGGAAGACATGAGAGGTGCGTGAAAACACAGCAATATAGCGGACGCTATTAGACGTGCGCGAAAACACAGTGATATAGGGGAAGATATGAGAGGTGTGCGAGAACACGGAGATATAGGTGAAATTATGAGAGTTGAGCGAAAACACGTTGATACAGGGAACAGTATTAGAAGTGGAAGAACACAGAGCGATATAGGGGAAGTAATGAGAGGAGCGGAAACACAGCGATATGGGTGAAGACATGAGAGGTGCGCGAAAACACGGCGATATAGGGGAAGCTATGAGAGGAAAGCAATAACACAGCGATAAATTTGAAGTTATGGGATGTGCGCGAAAACAGAGCGATATAGGGGAAGGTATGAGAGGTGCGCAAAAACACAGCGATGTATGCGAAGCCATGGGAAGTGCACGGGAAACAGGGCGATATAGGGGAAGGTATTAGTGGTACGCGACGGTACAGCGATATAAGGAATGCTATGGGAGGTGCGTGAATACTCAGAGATATAGGAGACGTTATGAGATGTGCATGAAAACACGGCAATATTGGGGAAGCCATGAGAGGTGTGCGAAAATACAGCGATATAGGGGACGGTATGGGAGGTGTGCGAAAACAGGGCGACATAGGGGAAGGTATGAGAGGTGCGCGAAGGCACAGCGATATAGGGGATGCTATGGCAGGTGCGCGAATACACAGCGATATATGGGACGTTAAGAGATGTGCATTAAAACACGGCGATATTGGGGAAGCCATGAGAGGTGTGCAAAAATACGGCGATATAGGAGAAATTATGAGAGGTGCGTGAAAACACAGCGATATAGAGGGAGGTATGAGAGGTGCCTGAAAACACAGCGATATAGTGGAAGGTATGGAAGGTGTGCGAAAACAGGGCGAAATAGGGGAAGGTATGAGAGGTGCGCGAAGGCACAGCAATACAAGGGATGCTATGGAGTGTGCGCGAATACACAGCGATATAGGGGGCGTTATGAGATGTGCATGAAAACACGGCAGTATAGGGGAAAGTATAAGAACTGCGCAAAAATACAGCGATTTAGGAGAAGTTATGAGAGGTGCGTGAAAACACAGCGATATAAGGGAAGGAATGAGAGGTGCACGAAAACACAGCGATATTGGGGAAGGTATGGGAGGTGCGTGAAAACAGGGCGATATAGGTGAAGTTATGAGATGTGTGTGAAGAACAGCGATATAGGGGATGCTATGAGAGGTGCGCGAAAACACCGTGATATAGGGGAAGCCATGAGAGGTGCACAAAAACAGGGCAATATAGTGGAACCTATGCGATGTGCGCGTAACCACGGTGATACAGGGGAATGTATCAGCGGTGCAAGAAGACACAGCGATATAGGGGATGCTATGGGACATGCGCAAAAATACAGTGATACAGGGGAAGGTATGAGAGGTGTGCGAGAACACGGCGATATAGGGGAAATTGTAAGAGGTGCGCGAAAACATGGCAATACAGGAGAATGTATCAGAGGTGCGAGAAAACAAAGCGATATAGGGGAAGTAATGATAGGAGTGAAAACAGCGATATACGTGAAGACATGCGAGATGCGCGAAAACACGGCGATATAGTGTAAGCTATGAGAGCTGAGCAATAACACAGCAATCAAGGTGAAGCTATGGGATGTGCGCGAAAGCAGCGATGTAGGCGAAGCTATGGGAGGTGCGCCAAAACACAGCGATATAGGGGACGGTATGAGGTGTGCATGAATACACGGCGATATTGGGGAAGCCATGAGAGGTGCCTGAAAACAGAGCGATATAGGGGAAGGTATGAGAGGTGTGCAAAAACACAGCGATATAGGAGAAGTTAGAGAGGTGCGTGAAAACACAGCAATATAGGGGAAGGTATGAGAGGAGCACGAAAACACAGCGATATCGGGGAAAGTATGAGAGGTGCGCGAAAACAGGGCGATATACGGGAATGCATGAGAGGTGCTCGAAGGCACAGTGATATACGGGATAGTATGGGGGGTGCGCAAATACACAGCGATTATGTGGACGTTATGAGATGTGCATGAAAACACATTAATATAGGGGAAGATATAAGAGGTGCACGAAAACGCAGCGATATAAGGGAAGGTATAGGAGGTGCGTGAAAACAGGGCGATATAGGGGAAGGTATGAGAGGTGCACGAAGGCACAGCGATATAGGGGATGCTATGGGAATGCGCGAAAACACAGCGATATAGGAGACGATATGAGATGTGCATAAAAACATGGCAATATAGGGGGAGGAATGAGAGGTGCGCATATTTACGGCGATATAGGGGAAAGTATGAGAGGTGTGCGAAAACTTGGCGTTACAGGGGAAAGCATCAGAGGTGCCAGAAAACACAGCGATTTAGTGGAAGACATGAGAGGTGCACGAAAACAGGGCGATATAGTGGAAGGTATGGGATGTGCGCGAGAACACGACGATATAGGGGAAATAATGAGAGGTGTGCGAAAACACAGCGATATGGGAGAATGTATCAATTGTGCGAGAAAACACAGCGATATAGGGGAAGAATTGAGAGGAGCAAAAACATAGCGATCTAGGTGAAGACATGAGAGGTGAGCAAAAACACGGCGATACAGGGGAAGCTATGAGAGGTGAGCAACAACACAGCGATAAAGCTGAATCTATGGGATATGCACGAAAAGACAGCGATATAGGGGATGCTATGGGAGGTGCGCGAATACACAGCGATATAGGGGACGTGATGAGATGTGCATGAAAACAGCGATATTAGAGAAGTTATGAGAGGTGCACAAAAACTCAGTGATATAGGAGAAGTTATGAGAGGTGTGTGAAAACACAGCGATATAGGGGAAGGTATGAAAGGTGCATGAAAACACAGCCACATAGGGGAAGGAATCGGAGGTGCGCGAAAACTGTGCGATATAGGGGAAGGTACGAGAGGTGCGCGAAGGCACAGCGATATAGAGGATGCTATGGGAGGTGCGCGAATACACAGCGATATAGGGGACGTTATGAGATGTGCATAAAAACACGACAATATAGGGGAAGTTATGAGAGGTACGCAAAAATACGGCAATACAGGAGAGGTTATGAGAGGTGCGTGAAAACACAGCGATATAAGGGGAGGTATGAGAGGTACACGAAAACACAGCGATATAGGGGAAGGTATGGGAGGTGTGCGAAGGCACAGCAATATAGGGGATGGTATGGGAGGTGCACGAAAACACAGTGATATAGGGGAAGTCATGAGAGGTGCGTGAATACACAGCGATATAGGGGACGCTATTGGACGTGCGCGAAAACACAGTGATATAGGGGAAGATATGAGAGGTGTGCGAGAACACGGCGATATAGGTGAAATTATGAGAGTTGAGCGAAAACACGTTGATACAGGGAACAGTATCAGAAGTGCGAGAACACAGAGCGATATAGGGGAAGTAATGAGAGGAGTGGAAACAAAGCGATATAAGTGAAAGACACGAGAGGTTTGCGAGAACACGGCGATATAGGCGAAAGTATGAGAGGTGCGCGAAAACTTGGCGTTACAGGGGAATGCATCAGAGGTGCCAGAAAACACAGCGATGTAGTGGAATACATGAGAGGTGCGCGAAAACAGGGCAATATAGTGGAAGCTATGGGATGTGCACGAAAACAGGGCGATATAGGGGAAGCTATGAGAGCTGCGCGAAAACACAGCGATATAGGGGACGCAATGGGACGTGCGCGAAAACACAATGGTATAGGGGAAGCTATGAGAGGTGAGGAAAAACGGCGATACAGGGGAAGCTATGAGAGGTGAGCAATAACACAGCGATAAAGCTGAATCTATGGGGTGTGCACGAAAAGACAGCGATATAGGGGATGCTATGGGAGGTGCGCGAATACACAGCGATATAGGGGACGTGATGAGATGTGCATGAAAACAGCGATATTAGAGAAGTTATGAGAGGTGCACAAAAACTCAGTGATGTAGGAGAAGTTATGCGAGGTGTGTGAAAACACAGCGATATAGGGGAAAGTATGAAAGGTGCATGAAAACACAGCCACATAGGGGAAGGAATCGGAGGTGCGCGAAAACTGTGCGATATAGGGAAAGGTACGAGAGGTGTGCGAAGGCACAGTGATATAGGGGATGCTATGGAAGGTGCGCAAGAACACGGCAATATCGGAGACGGTATGAGATGTGCATAAAAACATGGCGATATAGGGGCAGGTATGAGAGGTGCGCGTAAACACGGCGATATAGGGGAAAGTATGAGAGGTGCGCGAAAACTTGGCGTTACAGGGGAATGCATCAGAGGTGCCAGAAAACACAGCGATGTAGTGGAATACATGAGAGGTGTGCGAAAACAGGGCAATATAGTGGAAGTTATAGGATGTGCACGAAAACAGGGCGATATAGGAGAAGCTATGAGAAGTGCGCGAAAACACAGCGATATAGGGGACGCAATGGGAGGTGCGCGAATACACAGTGCTATAGGGGAAGTTATGAGAGGTGTGCGAGAACACGGCGATATAGGGTAAATTATGAGAGGTGTGCGAAAACACGGCGATACGGGAGAATGTATCAGACGTGCGAGAAAACACAGCGATATAGGGGAAGTATTGAGAGGATCGAAAACATAACGATCTAGGTGAAGACATGAGAGGTGCGCGAAAACATGGCGATATAGGGGAAGTTATGAGAGGTGAGCAAAAACACGGCGATACAGGGGAAGCTATGAGAGGTGAGCAATTACACCGCAATAAAGGTGAATCTATGGGATGTGCGCGAAAAGACAGCGATATAGGGGAAGGTATGAGAGGTGCACGAAGGCACAGCGATATAGGGGATGCTATGGGAGGTGCGCAAAAACACAGCGATATAGGGGAAAGCATGAGAGGTGCGCGAAAACTTGGCGTTACAGGGGAATGCATCAGAGGTGCCAGAGAACATAGCGATGTAGTGGAAGACATGAGAGGTGCGCGAAAACAGGGCAATATAGTGGAATGTATGGGATGTGCGCGAAAACAGGGCAATATAGGGGAAGGTATGAGAGGTGCACGAAGGCACAGCGATATAGGGGAAGGTATGGGAGGTGCTCGAAAACACGTTGATACAGGGAACTGTATCAGAAGTGCGAGAAAACAGAGCGATATAGGGGAAGTAATGAGAGGAGCGGAAACACAGCATGTAGGTGAAGAAATGAGAGGTGCGCGAAAACACGGCGATATAGGGGAAGGTATGAGAGGTGCGCAAAAACACAGCGATGTAGGTGAAACCATGGGATGTGCACGGGAAACAGGGCGATATTGGGGAAGGTATGAGCGATGCGCGAAGGCACATTGATATAGGGGATGCAATGGGAGGTGCATGATTACACAGAGATATAGGAGCCGTTATGAAATGTGCATGAAAACACGGCGATATTGGGGAAGCCATGAGAGGTGTGCGAAAATACAGCGATATAGGTGACGGTATGGGAGGTGTACGAAAACAGGGCGACATAGGGGAAGGTATGAGAGATGCGCGAAGGCACAGTGATATAGGGGATGCTATGGCAGTTGCGCGAATACACAGCGATATATGGGACGTTAAGAGATGTGCATGAAAACGCGGCGATATTGGAGAAGCCATGAGAGGAGCGCAAAAATACGGCGATATAGGAGAAATTATGAGAGGTGCGTGCAAACACAGCGATATAGGGGGAGGTATGAGAGGTGCATAAAAACACAGCAATATAGGGGAAGGTATGGAAGGAGCGCGAAAACAGGGCGATATCGGGGAAGGTATGAGAGGTGCGCGAAAGCACAGCAATATAAGGGATGCTATGGGAGGTGCGCGAATACACAGTGATATAGGGGATGTTATGAGATGTGCATGAAAACACGGCAATATAGGGGAAGGTATAAGAACTGCGCAAAAATACAGCGAATTAGGAGAAGTTATGAGAGATGTGTGAAAACACAGCGATATAAGGGAAGGTATGAGAGGTGCACGAAAACACAGTGATATAGGGGATGGTATGGGAGGGCGCAAATACACAGCGATATAGGGGACGTTATGAGATGTGCATGAAAACACATCAATATAGGGGAAGGTATGAGATGTGCACAAAAATACATCGATATGGGGGAAGGTATGAGAGGTGCGCGAAAACACGGCGATACAGGGGAAGCTATGAGAGGTGAGCAATAACACAGTGATAAAGGTGAATCTATGGGATGTGCGTGAAAAGACAGCGATATAGGGGAAGTTATGAGAGGTGCGCAAGGCACAGCGATATAGGGGATGCTATGGGAGGTGCGTGAGTACACAGCGATATAGGGGATGTGATGAGATGTGCATGAAAACGCAATGATATTAGGGAAGGTATGAGAGGTGCACAAAAACACAGCGATATAGTAGAAGTTATGAGAGGTGTGCGAAAACACAGCGATATAGGGGAAGGAATGAAAGGTGCACGAAAACGCAGTGATATAAGGGAAGGTATAGGAGGTGCGCGAAAACAGAGCGATATAGGGGAACGTATGAGAGGAGCACGAAGGCACAGTGATATAGGGGATGCTATGGAAGGTGCGCAAAAACACGGCAATATAGGAGACGGTATGAGATGTGCATAAAAACATGGCGATATAGGGGCAGGTATGAGAGGTGCGCGTAAACACGGCGATATAGGGGAAAGTATGAGAGGTGCGCGAAAACTTGGCGTTACAGGGAAATGCATCAGAGGTGCCAGAAAACACAGCGATGTAGTGGAATACATGAGAGGTGTGCGAAAACAGGGCAATATAGTGGAAGGTATAGGATGTGCACGAAAACAGGGCGATATAGGAGAAGCTATGAGAAGTGCGCGAAAACACAGCGATATAGGGGACGCAATGGGAGGTGCGCGAATACACAGTGATATAGGGGAAGTTATGAGAGGTGTGCGAGAACACGGCGATATAGGGTAAATTATGAGAGGTGTGCGAAAACACGGCGATACGGGAGAATGTATCAGACGTGCGAGAAAACACAGCGATATAGGGGAAGTATTGAGAGGATCGAAAACTTAACGATCTAGGTGAAGACATGAGAGGTGCGCGAAAACATGGCGATATAGGGGAAGTTATGAGAGGTGAGCAAAAACACGGCGATACAGGGGAAGCTATGAGAGGTGAGCAATAACACCGCAATAAAGGTGAATCTATGGGATGTGCGCGAAAAGACAGCGATATAGGGGAAGGTATGAGAGGAAAGCAATAACACAGCGATAAATTTGAAGTTATGGGATGTGCGCGAAAACAGAGCGATATAGGGGAAGGTATGAGAGGTGCGCAAAAACACAGCGATGTATGCGAAGCCATGGGAAGTGCACGGGAAACAGGGCGATATAGGGGAAGGTATTAGCGGTACGCGACGGTACAGCGATATAAGGAATGCTATGGGAGGTGCGTGAATACTCAGAGATATAGGAGACGTTATGAGATGTGCATGAAAACACGGCAATATTGGGGAAGCCATGAGAGGTGTGCGAAAATACAGCGATACAGGGGACGGTATGGGAGGTGTGCGAAAACAGGGCGACATAGGGGAAGGTATGAGAGGTGCGCGAAGGCACAGCGATATAGGGGATGCTATGGCAGGTGCGCGAATACACAGCGATATATGGGACGTTAAGAGATGTGCATTAAAACACGGCGATATTGGGGAAGCCATGAGAGGTGTGCAAAAATACGGCGATATAGGAGAAATTATGAGAGGTGCGTGAAAACACAGCGATATAGAGGGAGGTATGAGAGGTGCCTGAAAACACAGCGATATAGTGGAAGGTATGGAAGGTGCGCGAAAACAGGGCGAAATAGGGGAAGGTATGAGAGGTGCGCGAAGGCACAGCAATACAAGGGATGCTATGGAGTGTGCGCGAATACACAGCGATATAGGGGGCGTTATGAGATGTGCATGAAAACACGGCAGTATAGGGGAAAGTATAAGAACTGCGCAAAAATACAGCGATTTAGGAGAAGTTATGAGAGGTGCGTGAAAACACAGCGATATAAGGGAAGGAATGAGAGGTGCACGAAAACACAGCGATATTGGGGAAGGTATGGGAGGTGCATGAAAACAGGGCGATATAGGTGAAGTTATGAGATGTGTGTGAAGGACAGCGATATAGGGGATGCTATGAGAGGTGCGCGAAAACACCGTGATATAGGGGAAGCCATGAGAGGTGCACAAAAACAGGGCAATATAGTGGAACCTATGCGATGTGCGCGTAACCACGGTGATACAGGGGAATGTATCAGCGGTGCAAGAAGACACAGCGATATAGGGGACGCTATGGGACATGCGCAAAAATACAGTGATACAGGGGAAGGTATGAGAGGTGTGCGAGAACACGGCGATATAGGGGAAATTGTAAGAGGTGCGCGAAAACATGGCAATACAGGAGAATGTATCAGAGGTGCGAGAAAACAAAGCGTTATAGGGGAAGTAATGATAGGAGTGAAAACAGCGATATACGTGAAGACATGCGAGATGCGCGAAAACACGGCGATATAGTGTAAGCTATGAGAGCTGAGCAATAACACAGTAATCAAGGTGAAGCTATGGGATGTGCGCGAAAGCAACGATGTAGGCGAAGCTATGGGAGGTGCGCCAAAACACAGCGATATAGGGGACGGTATGAGATGTGCATGAATACACGGCGATATTGGGGAAGCCATGAGAGGTGCCTGAAAACAGAGCGATATAGGGGAAGGTATGAGAGGTGTGCAAAAACACAGCGATATAGGAGAAGTTAAGAGAGGTGCGTGAAAACACAGCAATATAGGGGAAGGTATGAGAGGAGCACGAAAACACAGCGATATCGGGGAAAGTATGAGAGGTGCGCGAAAACAGGGCGATATACGGGAATGCATGAGAGGTGCGCGAAGGCACAGTGATATACGGGATAGTATGGGGGGTGCGCAAATACACAGCGATTATGTGTACGTTATGAGATGTGCATGAAAACACATTAATATAGGGGAAGGTATAAGAGGTGCACGAAAACGCAGTGATATAAGGGAAGGTATAGGAGGTGCGTGAAAACAGGGCGATATAGGGGAAGGTATGAGAGGTGCACGAAGGCACAGCGATATAGGGGATGCTATGGGAATGCGCGAAAACACAGCGATATAGGAGACGATATGAGATGTGCATAAAAACATGGCAATATAGGGGGAGGAATGAGAGGTGCGCATATTTACGGCGATATAGGGGAAAGTATGAGAGGTGTGCGAAAACTTGGCGTTACAGGGGAAAGCATCAGAGGTGCCAGAAAACACAGCGATTTAGTGGAAGACATGAGAGGTGCACGAAAACAGGGCGATATAGTGGAAGGTATGGGATGTGCGCGAAAACAGGGCCATATAGGGGAAGGTATGAGAGGTGCGCGAGAACACAACGATATAGGGGAAATAATGAGAGGTGTGCGAAAACACAGCGATATGGGAGAATGTATCAATTGTGCGAGAAAACACAGCGATATAGGGGAAGAATTGAGAGGAGCAAAAACATAGCGATCTAGGTGAAGACATGAGAGGTGAGCAAAAACACGGCGATACAGGGGAAGCTATGAGAGGTGAGCAACAACGCAGCGATAAAGCTGAATCTATGGGATATGCACGAAAAGACAGCGATATAGGGGATGCTATGGGAGGTGCGCGAATACACAGCGATATAGGGGACGTGATGAGATGTGCATGAAAACAGCGATATTAGAGAAGTTATGAGAGGTGCACAAAAACTCAGTGATGTAGGAGAAGTTATGAGAGGTGTGTGAAAACACAGCGATATAGGGGAAGGTATGAAAGGTGCATGAAAACACAGCCACATAGGGGAAGGAATCGGAGGTGCGCGAAAACTGTGCGATATAGGGGAAGGTACGAGAGGTGCGCGAAGGCACAGCGATATAGGGGATGCTATGGGAGGTGCGCGAATACACAGCGATATAGGGGACGTTATGAGATGTGCATAAAAACACGACAATATAGGGGAAGTTATGAGAGGTACGCAAAAATACGGCAATACAGGAGAGGTTATGAGAGGTGCGTGAAAACACAGCGATATAAGGGGAGGTATGAGAGGTACACGAAAACACAGCGATATAGGGGAAGGTATGGGAGGTGTGCGAAGGCACAGCAATATAGGGGATGGTATGGGAGGTGCACGAAAACACAGTGATATAGGGGAAGTCATGAGAGGTGCGTGAATACACAGCGATATAGGGGACGCTATTGGACGAGCGCGAAAACACAGTGATATAGGGGAAGATATGAGAGGTGTGCGAGAACACGGCGATATAGGTGAAATTATGAGAGTTGAGCGAAAACACGTTGATACAGGGAACAGTATCAGAAGTGCGAGAACACAGAGCGATATAGGGGAAGTAATGAGAGGAGTGGAAACAAAGCGATATAAGTGAAAGACACGAGAGGTGCGCAAAAACACGGCGATATAGGGGAAGCTATGTGAGGTAAGCAATAACACAGCGATAAAGTTGAATTTATGGGATGTGCGCGAAAACAGGGCGATATAGGGGAAGGTAGGAGAGGTGCGCAAAAACACAGCGATGTATGCGAAGCCATGGGAGGTGGGCGGGAAACAGGGCGATATAGGGGAAGGTATGAGCGGTGCGCGAAGGCACAGCCATATAGGGGATGCTGTGGGAGGTGCGTGAATACACAGAGATATAGGAGCCATTATGAGATGTGCATGAAAACACGGCGATATTGGGAAAGCCATGAGAGGTGTGCAAAAATATGGCGATATAGGAGAAATTATGAGAGGTGCGTGAAAACACAGCGATAAAGAGGGAGGTATGAGAGGTGCATGAAAACACAGCGATATAGTGGAAGGTATGGAAGGTGCGTGAAAACGGCGATATAGGGGAAGGTATGAGAGGTGCGCGAAGGCACAGCAATACAAGGGATGCTATGGGAGGTGCGCGAATACACAGCGATATAGGGGACGTTATGAGATGTGCATGAAAGCACGGCAGTATAGGGGAAGGTATAAGAACTGCGCAAAAATACAGTGAATTAAGAGAAGTTATGAGAGGTGCGTGAAAACACAGCGATATAAGGGAAGGAATGAGAGGTGCACGAAAACACAGCGATATTGGGGAAGGTACGGGAGGTGCGTGAAAACAGGGCGATATAGGGGAAGTTATGAGATGTGCGCGAAGGACAGCGATATAGGGGATGCTATGAGAGGTGTGAGAAAACACCGTGATATAGGGGAAGCCATGAGAGGTGCACAAAAACAGGGCAATATAGTGGAAGCTATGGGATGTGCCCGAAAACACGGCGATACAGGGGAATGCATCAGAGGTGCGCGAAAACACAGCGATATAGGAGACGCTATGGGACGTGCGCAAAAACACAGTGAAATAGGGGAAGGTATGAGAAGTCTGCGAGAACACGGCGATATTAGGGAAATTATAAGAGGTGTGCGAAAACATGGTGATACAGGGGAATGTTTCAGAGGTGCGAGAAAACACAGCGATATAGGGGAAGTAATGATTGGAGCGAAAACATAGCGATATAGGTGAAGACATGCGAGGTGTGCGAAAAAACGGCGATATAGGGGACGGTATGAGACGTGCATGAATACACGGCGACATTGAGGAAGCCATGAGAGATGCGTGAAAACACAGCGACATAGGGGAAAGTATAGGAGGTGCGTGAAAACAGGGCGATATAGGGGAAGGTGTGAGAGGTGCACGAAGGCACAGCGATGTAGGGGCTGCTATAGGAGGTGCGCGAAAACAGGGCAATATAGTGGAAGCTATGGGATGTGCTCGAAAACAGGGCGACATAGGGGAAGGAATGAGAGGTGCGCGAAAACACAGCGATATAGGGGACGCTATGGGATGTGAGCGAAAACACAGTGATATAGGGGAAGGTATGAGAGGTGCACAAAAACACAGCGATATAGGAGAAGTTATGAGAGGTGTGTGAAAACACAGTGATATAGGGGAAGGTATGAGAAGTCTGCGAGAACACGGCGATATTAGGGAAATTATAAGAGGTGTGCGAAAACATGGTGATACAGGGGAATGTTTCAGAGGTGCGAGAAAACACAGCGATATAGGGGAAGTAATGATTGGAGCGAAAACATAGCGATATAGGTGAAGACATGCGAGGTGTGCGAAAAAACGGCGATATAGGGGAAGCTATGAGAGTTGAGCAATAACACAGCGATGTAGGCGAATCTATGGGAGGTGCGCGAAAACACAGCGATATAGGGGACGGTATGAGACGTGCATGAATACACGGCGACATTGAGGAAGCCATGAGAGATGCGTGAAAACAGAGCGATATAGGGGAAAGTATAGGAGGTGCGCGAAAACAGGGCGATATAGGGGAAGGTGTGAGAGGTGCACGAAGGCACAGCGATGTATGGGCTGCTATAGGAGGTGCGCGAAAACACAGTGATATAGGGGACGGTATGAGATGTGTATGAAAACATGGTGATATAGGCGAAGTTATGAGAGGTACGCGAAAACACGGCAATATAGGAGAAAGTATGAGAGGTGCGCGAAAACTTGGCGTTACATGGGAATGCATCAGAAGTGCGAGAAAACACAGTGATGTAGGGGAAGACATGAGAGTTCCGCGAAAACAGGGCAATACAGTGGAAGCTATGGGATGTGCTCGAAAACAGGGCGATATAGGGGAAGGAATGAGAGGTGCGCGAAAACAGGGCGATATAGGGGAAGGTGTGAGAGGTGCACGAAGGCACAGCGATGTATGGGCTGCTATAGGAGGTGCGCGAAAACACAGTGATATAGGGGACGGTATGAGATGTGTATGAAAACATGGTGATATAGGCGAAGTTATGAGAGGTACGCGAAAACACGGCAATATAGGAGAAAGTATGAGAGGTGCGCGAAAACTTGGCGTTACATGGGAATGCATCAGAAGTGCGAGAAAACACAGTGATGTAGGGGAAGACATGAGAGTTCCGCGAAAACAGGGCAATACAGTGGAAGCTATGGGATGTGCTCGAAAACAGGGCGAAATAGGGGAAGGAATGAGAGGTGCGCGAAAACACAGCGATATAGGGGAAGTTATGAGAGGTGCACAAAAATACAGCAATGTAGGAGAAGTTATGAGAGGTGCGTGAAAACACAACGATATAGAGGAAGGTATGAGAGGTGCACAAAAACACAGCGATATAGGAGAAATTATGAGAGGTGTGTGAAAGCGCAGCGATATAGGGGAAGGAATGGGAGGTGCGTGAAAACGGCGATATAGGGGAAGGTATGAGAGGTGCGCGAACGCACAGCGATATAGGGGATGCTATGGGAGGTGCGTGAATACACAGCGATATAGTGGACGTGATGAGATGTGCATGAAAACTCAGCTATATTAGGGAAGTTATGAGAGGTGCACAAAAACACAGCAGTATAGGAGAATTTATGAGAGGTGCGTGCAAACACAACGATATAGGGGGAGGTATGAGAGGTACACGAAAACACAGCGATAAGGGGAAGGTATGGGAGGTGCTCGAAAACAAGGCGATATAGATGAAGGTATGAGAGGTGTGCGAAGACACAGCAATATAGGGTTTGCTATGGGAGGTGTGCAAAAACACAGTGATATAGGGGAAGACATGAGAGGTGCGCGAAAACAGGGCAATATAGCGGAAGCTAGGCGATGTGCGTGATAACGGGGCGATATAGGGGAAGGTATGAGAGGTGTGCGTGAACATGGCGATATAGGGGTAAGTGTAAGAGGTGCGCGAAAACATGACAATACAGGAGAATGTATCAGAGGTGCGAGAAAACACAGCGATATAGGGGAAGTAATGATAGTAGCGAAAACATAGCGATATAGGTGAAGACATGTGAGGTGCGTGAAAACATGACGATATAGGGTAAGCTATGAGAGGTGAGCAATAACACAGCGATCAAGGTGAAGCTATGGGATGTGCGCGAAAACAGAAATGTACGCGAAGCTATGGGAGGTGCGTGAAAACACAGCGATATAGGGGACGGTATGAGATGTGCATGAATACACGGCGATATTGGGGAAGCCATGAGAGGTGCCTGAAATCACAGCGATATAGGGGAAGGTATGAGAGGTGTACAAAAACACAGCGATATCGGGGAAGGTATGGGAGGTGCACGAAAACAGGGCGATATAGAGGAATCTATGAGAGGTGAGCAAAAACACGGTGATACAGGGGAAGCTATGAGAGGTGAGCAATAACACAGCGATGAAGGTGAATCTATGGGATGTACGCAAAAAGACAGCGATATAGGGGAAGGTATGAGAGGTGCGCAAGGCACAGCGATATAGGGGATGCTATGGGAGCTGCGTGAGTACACAGTGATATAGGGGACGTGATAAGATGTGCATGAAAATGCAGCGATATTAGGGAAGGTATGAGAGGTGCACAAAAACACAGCGATATAGTAGAAGTTATGAGAGGTGTGTGAAAACACAGTGATATAGGGGAAGGTATGAGATGTGCATGAATACACGGCGATAGACGGGAAACCATGAGAGGTGTGCGAAAACACAGCGATATAGGGGAAGTTATGAGAGGTGCGTGAAAACACAGTGATATAGGTGAAGGTATGAGAGGTGTGTGAAGGCAGAGCGATATAGAGAATGTTATGGGAGGTGCACGAATACACAGTGAAATAGGGGACGTTATGAGATGTGCATGAAAACACAGCGATATAGGGGAAGGTATGAGAGGTGCACGAAAATGCAGCGATACAAGGGAAGGTATAGGAGGTGCGCGAAAACAGGGCAATATACGGGATGTTATGAGAGGTGCACAAAAACACAGCGATATAGGGGAAGGTATGGGAGGTGCGCGAAAACGGCGATATTTGGGAAGGTATGAGAGGTGCACAAAAACACAGCGATATAGGGGAAGGAATGGGAGATGCACGAAAACAGGGCGATATAGGGGAAGGTATGAGAGGTGCGCGAAGGCACAGCGATATAGGGGATACTATGGCAGGTGCGTGAATGCACAGCGATATAGGGGATAATATTGGAGGTGCGTGAATGCACAGCGATATGGGGAATGTGATGAGATGTGCATGAAAATGCAACGATATTAGTGAAGGTATGAGAGGTGCACAAAAACACAGCGATATAGGGGAAGGTATGAGAGGTGCGCAAAAGCACAGCGATATACGGGACGGTATGAGATGTGCATGAATGCACGGCGATAGACGGGAAACCATGAGAGGTATGCGAAAACACAGCGATATAGGGGAATTTATAAGAGGTACGTGAAAACACAGTGATATAGGTGAAGGTATGAAAGGAGTGCGAAAACAGGGTGATATAAGGGAAGTTATGAGAGGTGCGTGAAAACCCAGCAATATAGGGGACGTTATGAGATGTGCATGAAAACACGGTGATATAGGGGAAGGTATGAGAGGTGTGTGAAGGCAGAGCGATATAGAGAATGTTATGGGAGGTGCACGAATACACAGCGAAATAGGGGACGTTATGAGATGTGCATGAAAACACAGCGATATACGGGAAGGTATGAGAGGTGCACGAAAACGCAGCGATATAGGGGAAGGTATAGGAGATGCGCGAAAACAGGGCGATATTGGGGAAGGTATGAGGGGTGCACAAAACACAGCGATATAGGGGAAGGTATGAGAGGTGCGCGAAGGCACACCGATATAGGGGATGCTATGGGAGGTGCGGGAAAACACAGTAATATAGTGGACGGTATGAGATGTGCATAAAAACACGGCGATATACGGGGAGGTATGAGAGGTGCATGAAAACACAGCGATGTAGTGGAATACATGAGAGGTGCACGAAAACAGAGCAATATAGTGGAAGCTATGGGATGTGCACGAAAACAGGGCGATGTAGGGGAAGGTATGAGAGGTGTGTGAAAACACAGCGATATAGGGGACGGAATGGGACGTACGCGAAAACACAGTGATATAGGGGAAGGTATGATCGCTGTGCGAGAACACGGCGATATAGGGGAAATTATGAGAGGTGTGCGAAAACACGGCGATACGGGAGAATGTATGATATGTGCTAGAAAACACAGCGATATAGGGGAAGTATTGAGAGGAGCGAAAACATAGCGATCGAGGTGATGACATGAGAGGTGCGCGAAAACACGGCGACATAGGAGAAGCTATGAGAGGTGAGCAAAAACACGGCGATAAAGCTGAATCTATGGGATGTGCGCGAAAAGACAGCGATATAGGGGAAGCTATGAGAGGTGCATGAAAACACAGAGATGTAGGAGAAGTTATGAGAGGTGCGTGAAAACACAGCGATATAGGGGACGTGATGAGATGTGCGTGAAAACGCAGCGATATTAGGGAAGGTATGAGAGGTGTACAAAAACACAGTGATATAGGAGAGGATATGAGAGGTGTGCGAAAACACAGCGATATAGGGGAAGGTATGAAAGGTGCACGAAAACACAGAGATATACACGGGAAGGAATGGGAGGTGCTTGAATACACAGCGATATAGGGGACGTTATGAGATGTGCATAAAAACACGGCGATATAGGGGAAGTTATGAGAGGTGCGCAAAAATACAGCAATATAGGAGAAGTTATGAGAGGTGTGTGAAAACACAGCGATATAGTGGGAGGTATGAGAGGTACACGAAAACACAGCGATATAGGGGAAGGTATGGGAGGTGTTCGAAAGCAGGGTGATATAGGGGAAGTTATGAGAGGTGTGTGAAAACACAGCGATATAGGGGGAGGTATGAGAGGTACACGAAAACACAGCGATATAGGGGAAGATATGGGAGGTACTCGAAAGCAGGGCGATACAGTGGAAGTTATGAGAGGTGCGTGAAAACCCAGCGATATAGGGGGACATTATGAAACGTGCATGAAAACACGGCAATATTGGGGAAGCCATGAGAAGTGTGCGAAAATACAGCGATATAGGCGACACTATGGGAGTGTGCTAAGACAGGGCGACATAGGGGAAGGTATGAGAGGTGCGCGAAGTCACAGCGATATAGGGGATGCTATGGCAGGTGCGCGAATACACAGAGATATAGGGGACATTATGAGATGTGCATGAAAACACGGCAATATAGGGGAAGGTATTGGAGCTGCGCAAAAATACAGCGATATAGGAGAAGTTATGAGAGGTGCATGATAACACAGCGATATAAGGGAAGGTAGGAGAGGTGCACGAAAACATAGCGATATTGGGGAAGGTATGGGAGGTGAGCGAAAACAGGGCGATATAGGGGAAGTTATGAGAGGTGTGTGAAGGCACAGCAATACAGGGGATGCTATGAGAGGTGCGTGAAAACACCATGATATAGGGGAAGACATGAGAGGTGCGCAAAACAGGGCAATATAGTGGAAACTATGGGATGTGCGCGAAACCACGGCGATACAGGGGAATGTATCAGAGGTGTGAGAAAACACAGCCATATAGGGGACGCCATGGGACATGCGCAAAAAAACAGTGATATAGGGGAATGTATGAGAGGTGTGTGAGAACACGTCGATATAGGGGAAATTGTAAGAGGTGCACGAAAACATGGCAATACAGGAGAATGTATCAGAGGTGCGAGAAAACACAGCGATATAGGGGAAGTAATGATAGGAGCGAAAACATTGCGATATAAGTTAAGACATGCGAGGTGCGCGAAAACACGGCGATATAGGGTAAGCTAAGAGAGGTGAGCAATAACACAGTGATCAAGGTGAAGATATGGGATGTGCGCGAAAACAGCGATGTAGGCGAAGCTATGGGAGGTGCGCGAAAACACAGCGATTTAGGGGACGGTATGAGATGTGCATGAATACACGGCGATATTGGGGAAGCCATGAGAGGTGCCTGAAAACACAGCGATATAGGGGAAGGTATGAGAGCTGTTGCAAATCACAGCGATATAGGAGAAGTTAAGAGAGGTGCGTGAAAACACAGCGATAGAGGGGAAAGTATGAGAGGTGCGCGAAAACACAGCGATATAGGGGACGTTATGAGATGTGCGTAAAAACACGGCGATATAGGGGATGTTATGAGATGTGCGCGAAAAGAAGGCAATATAGTGGAAGCTATGAGAGGTGAGCTAAAACCCGCCGATACAGGGGAAGCTATGAGAGGTGAGCAATAACACAGCGATAAAGGTGAATCTATGGGATGTGCGCGAAAAGACATCGATATAGGAGAAGGTATGAGAGGTGTGCGAAAACACAGCGATATAGGGGAAGTTATGAGATGTGCATGAAAACACGGCGATATAGGGGAAAGTATGAGAGGTGCACGAAGGCACAGCGATATCGGGGGTGCTATGGGAGGTGCGCGAAAACACAGTGATATAGGGGACGGTATGAGATGTGTATGAAAACATGGCGATATATGGGAAGCTATGAGAGGTGCGCGGAGAAGGAGAAGACACGGCGATATAGGAAAAATATGAGACGTGTGCGAAAACTTGGCGTTACACGGCAATGCATCAGAGGTGCGAGAAAACACAGCGATGTAGGGGAATACATGAGAGGTGCGCAAAAACATGGCAATATAGTGGAAGTTATGGGATGTGCGCTAAAACAGGGCGATGTAGGGGAGGGTATGAGAGGTGCGCGAATGCGCAGTGATATAGGGGATGGTATGGGAGGTGCGTGAATACACAGCGATATAGGGGACGTGATGAGATGTGCATGAAAATGCAACGAAATTAGTGAAGGTATGAGAGGTGCACGAAAGCACAGCGATATATGGGATGGTTTGAGATATGCATGAATACACGGTGATAGGTGGGAAACCATGAGAGGTGTGCGAAAAAACAGCGATATAGGGGAAGTTATGAGAGGTGCGTGAAAACACAATGATATAGGGGAAGGTATGAGAGGAGCACGAAAACAGGGCGATATAGGGGAAGTTATGAGAGGTGCGTGAAAACCCAGCGATATAGGGAATATTATGGGAGGTGCTCGAAAACACAGTGAAATAGGGGACGTCATGAGATGTGCATGAAAACACAGCGAAATAGGGGAAGGTATGAGAGGTGCACGAAAACAGGGCGATATAGGGGAAGGTATCAGAGGTGCACGAAGGCACAGCGATATAGGGGATGCTATGGGAGGTGCGCGAAAGCACAGCGATATAGGAGACGGTATGAGATGTGCATAAAAACATGGCGATATAGGGGGAGGTATGAGAGGTTCGCGTAAACACGGCGATATAGGGGAAAGTATGAGGGGTGCGCGAAAACACAGCGATATAGGGGACGTTATGAGATGTGCGTAAAAACACGGCGATATAGGGGATGTTATGAGATGTGCGCGAAAAGAAGGCAATATAGTGGAAGCTATGAGAGGTGAGCTAAAACCCGCCGATACAGGGGAAGCTATGAGAGGTGAGCAATAACACAGCGATAAAGGTGAATCTATGGGATGTGCGCGAAAAGACATCGATATAGGAGAAGGTATGAGAGGTGTGCGAAAACACAGCGATATAGGGGAAGTTATGAGATGTGCATGAAAACACGGCGATATAGGGGAAAGTATGAGAGGTGCACGAAGGCACAGCGATATCGGGGATGCTATGGGAGGTGCGCGAAAACACAGTGATATAGGGGACGGTATGAGATGTGTATGAAAACATGGCGATATATGGGAAGCTATGAGAGGTGCGCGAGAACACGGCGATATAGGAAAAATATGAGACGTGTGCGAAAACTTGGCGTTACACGGCAATGCATCAGAGGTGCGAGAAAACACAGCGATGTAGGGAATACATGAGAGGTGCGCAAAAACATGGCAATATAGTGGAAGTTATGGGATGTGCGCTAAAACAGGGCGATGTAGGGGAGGGTATGAGAGGTGCGCGAATGCGCAGTGATATAGGGGATGGTATGGGAGGTGCGTGAATACACAGCGATATAGGGGACGTGATGAGATGTGCATGAAAATGCAACGAAATTAGTGAAGGTATGAGAGGTGCACGAAAGCACAGCGATATATGGGATGGTTTGAGATATGCATGAATACACGGTGATAGGTGGGAAACCATGAGAGGTGTGCGAAAAAACAGCGATATAGGGGAAGTTATGAGAGGTGCGTGAAAACACAATGATATAGGGGAAGGTATGAGAGGAGCACGAAAACAGGGCGATATAGGGGAAGTTATGAGAGGTGCGTGAAAACCCAGCGATATAGGGAATATTATGGGAGGTGCTCGAAAACACAGTGAAATAGGGGACGTCATGAGATGTGCATGAAAACACAGCGAAATAGGGGAAGGTATGAGAGGTGCACGAAAACAGGGCGATATAGGGGAAGGTATCAGAGGTGCACGAAGGCACAGCGATATAGGGGATGCTATGGGAGGTGCGCGAAAGCACAGCGATATAGGAGACGGTATGAGATGTGCATAAAAACATGGCGATATAGGGGGAGGTATGAGAGGTTCGCGTAAACACGGCGATATAGGGGAAAGTATGAGGGGTGCGCGAAAACTTGGCGTTACAGGGGAATGCATCAGAGGGTGCCAGAAAACACAGCGATGTAGTGGAATACATGAGAGGTGCGCAAAAACAGGGCAATATAGTGGAAGCTATGGGATGTGCACGAAAACAGGACGATATAGGGGAAGGTATGAGAGGTGCACAAAAAACACAGCGATATAGGGGACGCAATGGGACGTGCGCAAAAACACAAAGATATAGGGGAAGGTATGAGAGGTGTGCGAGAATTCGGCGATATAGGGTAAATTATGAGAGGTGTGTGAAAACACGTCGATACGGGAGAATGTATCAGATGTGCGAGAAAACAGCGCTATAGGGGAAGTATTGAGAGGAGCGAAAACAGCGATCTTGGTGAAGACATGAGAGGTGTGCGAAAACACAGCGATATAGGGGAAGCTATGAGAGGTGAGTAAAAACACGGCGATACAGGGAAAGCTATGACAGGTGAGCAATTACACAGCGATAAAGGTGAATCTATGGGATGTGCGCGAAAAGACAGCGATATAGGGGAAGCTATGAGTGGTGCCCAAGGCACAGCGATATAGGGGATACTATGGGATGTGCGTGAATACACAGCGATATAGGGGACGTGATGAGATGTGCATGAAACGCAACAGTATTAGGGAAGGTATGAGAGGTGCACAAAAACACAGCTATATAGGAGAAGTTATGAGAGGTGTGCGAAAACACAGCAATATAGGGGAAGGTATGGAGGTGCACGAATACACAGCGATATAAGGGACGTGATGAGATGAGCATAAAATCACGGCGATATTGGGGAAGTTATGAGAGGTGCGCAAAAATACAGAAATATAGGAGAAGTTATGAGAGGTGCGTGAAAACACAACGATATGGGGGTGGTATGAGAGGTACACGAAAACGCAGCGATATAAGGGAAGGTATAGGAGGTGCGCGAAAACAAGGCAATATAGGGGAAGGTATGAGAGGTGCACGAACACGCAGCGATATAAGGGAAAGTATAGGAGGAGCGCGAAAACAGGGCGATATAGGGGAAGGTATGAGAGGTGCACGAAGGCACAGCGATTTAGGTGATGCTATGGGAGGTGCATGAACGATATAGGGGACATGATGAGATGTGCATGAAAACGCAGCGATATTAGGGAGGGTATGAGAGGTGCACAAAAACACAGCGATATAGGAGAAGTTATGAGAGGTGTGTGAAAACACAGCGATATAGGGAAAGGTATGAGAGATGCACGAAAACAGCGATATAGGTGAAGGAATGGGAGGTGCGCTAAAACAGGGCGATATAGGTGAAGGAATGGGAGGTGCGTGAAAACAGGGCGATATAGGGGAAGGTATGAGAGGTGCGCGAAGGCACAGCGATATAGGGGATGCTATGGGAGGTGCGCGAATACACAGCGATATAGGGGACGTTATGAGAGGTGCGCAAAAACACGGCGATACCGGGGAAGCTATGAGAGGTGAGCAATAACACAGCGATAAAGGTGAATCTATGGGATGTGCACGAAAGGACAGCGATATAGGGGAAGGTATGAGAGGTGCGCAAGGCACAGCGATATAGGGGGAGATATGAGAGGTGCACGAAAACACAGCAATGTAGGGGAAGGTATGGAAGGTGATCGAAAACTGGGTGATATAGACGAATTTATGAGAGGTATGCGAAGGCATAGCAATATAAGGGATGCTATGGAAGGTGCGCGAAAACACAGTGATATAGTGGAAGACAGGAAAGGTAAGCGAAAACACGGTGATATAGGGGAAGCTATGAGAGGTGAGCAAAAACACGGCGATACAGGGGAAGCTATGAGAGGTGAGCAATAACACAGCGATAAAGGTGAAACTATGGTATGCCCGCGAAAAGACATCGATATAGGGAAAGGTATGAGTGGTGCGCAAGGCACCGCCATATAGGGGATGCTATGGGAGGTGCGTGAATACACTGCCATATAGGGGACGTGATGAGATGTGCATTAAAAAGCAGCGATATTAGGGAAGGTATGAGAGGTGCACAAAAACACAGCGATGTAGGAGAAGTTATGAGAGGTGTGTGAAAACACAGCGATATAGGGGAAGGTATGAGAGGTGCACGAAAACAGCGATATAGGTGAAGGAATGGGAGGTGCGCAAAAACAGGGCAATAAAGGGGAAGGTATGAGAGGTGCATGAAGGCACAGCGATATAGGGGATGCTATGGGAGGTGCGCGAATACACAGCGATATAGGGGACGTGATGAGATCTGCATGAAAACGCAACGGTATTAGGGAAGGTATGAGAGGTGCACACAAACACAGCTAGATAGGATAAGTTATGAGAGGTGTGCGAAAACACAGCGATATAGGGGTAAGTATGGGAGGTGCATGAATACACAGCGATATAGGGGACGTTATGAGACGTGCATAAAATCACGGCGATGTAGGGGAAGCTATGAGAGGTGAGCAATAACACAGCGATAAAGGTGAATCTATAGGATGTGCGCGACAAGACAGCGATATAGGGGAAGGTACGAGAGGTGCGCAAGGCACAGCGATATAGGAGAAGGTATGGAATGAGCTCGAAAACAGGGTGATATAGATGAAGTTATGAGAGGTATGCGAAGGCACAGCAATATAGAGGATGCTATCGAAGGTGCGCGAAAACACAGTGATATAGGGGAAGTCATGAGAGGTGCGCGAAAACAAGGCAATATAGTGGAAGCTATGAGAGGTGAGCTAAAACCCGGCGATACAGGGGAAGCTATGAGAGGTGAGCTAAAACCCGGCGATACAGGGGAAGCTATGAGAGGTGAGCAATAACACAGCGATAAAGGTGAATCTCTGGGATGTGTGCGAAAGGACAGCGATATAGGGGAAGGTATGAGATGTGCATGAATACACGGCGATAGTCGGGAAACCATGAGAGGTGTGTGAAAACACAGCGATATAGGGGAAGTTCTGAGAGGTGCGCAAAAACAGGACGATATAGGGGAAGTTATGAGAGGTGCGTGAAAACCCAGCAATATAGGGGACGTTATGAGATGTGCATGAAAACACGGCGATATAGGAGAAGGTATGAGAGGTGCACGAAGGCACAGCGATATAGGGGATGTTATGGGAGGTGCGCGAAAACACAGTGATATAGGGGACGGTATGAGATGTGTATGAAAACACGGCTATATAAGGGAAGCTATGAGAGGTGCGCGAAAACACGGTGATATAGGGGAAATTATGAGAGGTGCGCAAAAACTTGGTGTTACAGGGGAATGCATCAGAGGTTTGAGAAAACACAGCGATGTAGGGGAAGACATGAGAGGTGCGCAAAAACAGGGCTATATAGTGGAAGCTATTGGATGTGCGCTAAAACAGGGCGATGTAGGGGAAGGTATGAAATGTGCATGAAAGCACAGCGATATAGAGGACGCTATGGGACGTGCGCGAAAACACAGTGATATAGGGGAAGGTATGAGAGATGTGCGAGAACACAGCAAGATAGGGGAAAGTATGAGAGGTGCGCGAAAACTTGGCGTTACAGGGGAATGCATCAGAGGTGCCAGAAATCACAGTGATGTAGTGGAATACATGAGAGGTGCAAGAAAACAGGGCAATATAGTGGAAGCTATGCGATGTGCACGAAAACAGGGCGTTATAGGGTAAGGTATGAGAGGTGTGCGAGAACACGGCGATATAGGGGAAATTATGAGAGGTGTGCGAAAACACGGCGATACAGGGGAAGCTGTGAGAGGTGAGCAATAACAAAGCGATAAAGGTGAATCTATGGGATGTGAGCGAAAAGACA
>NW_027274982.1:0-73002 GCF_030028105.1 Mobula birostris
CATGCACTGAAACTCATGCCCTGAATCTCATGCCCTGAAACTACTGCACTGAAACTCATGTCCTGAACCTCATACCCTGAAACTGCTGCACTGAATATCATGCCATGAATCTCATATCCTGAAACTCATGCCCTGAATCTCATGCCGTGAAACCCCTGCCCTCAAACTCATGCACTGAAACTCATGCCCTGAATCTCCTGTCCTGAAACTCATGCCCTGAAACTCATGTCCTGAATCTCATGCCCTGAAACTCATGCCCTGAATCTCATGCCGTGAAACTCCTGCCCTCAAACTCATGCACTGAAACTCATGCCCTGAATCTCCTGTCCTGAAACTCATGCACTGAATCTCATGCCTTGAAACCCCTGCCCTCAAACTCCTGCACTGAAACTCAAGCCCTGATTCTCCTGCCCTGAAACTCATGACCTGAAGGTCATACCCTGAAACTCCTACCCTGAATCACCTGCCCTGAAACTCATGCCCTGAATCTCATGCCCTGAAACTGCTGCTCTGAAACTGCTGCGCTGAATCTCAAGCCCGGAAACCACAGACCTGAAACTCATGCCCTGAAATTCATGTCCAGAATCTCATGCCCTGAAACTCCTGCCCTCAAACTCATGCCCTGAATCTCATGCCCTGAAACTCATGCCCTGAATCTCATGCCGTGAAACCCCTGCCCTCAAACTCATGCACTGAAACTCATGCCCTGAATCTCCTGTCCTCAAACTCATGTCCTGAATCTCATGCACTGAAACTCATGCCCTGAATCTCCTGTCCTGAAACTCATGCCCCGAATCTCATGCCCTGAAATTGATTCACTGAAACTCATCCCCTGAATGTCATGCTCTGAAACTCAAGCCCTGATTCTCCTGCCCTGAAACTCATGCACTGAATCTCATGCCCTGAAACTCATGTCCTGAATCTCATGCCCTGAAACTCCTGCCCTCAATCTCATGCACTGAAACTCATGCCCTGAATCTCATGCCTTCAAACTCCTGTCCTGAATCACATGCCCTGAAACTCATGCCCTGAAACTACTGCACTGAAACTCATGTCCTGAACCTCATACCCTGAAACTGCTGCCCTGAATATCATGCCATGAATCTCATATCCTGAAACTCATGCCCTGAATTACATGCCCTGAAAATCCTTCACTGAAACTCATGCCCTGAAACTCATGCCATGAATCTCATGCCCTGTAACTTCTGCCCTGAAATTCATTCACTGAATCTCATGCGCTAAAACTCATGACCTTAAACTCAAACCGTGAATCTCCTGCCCTGAAACTCATGCCCTGAATCTCAAGCTCTGAAACCCCTGTCCTTAAACTCATGCACTGAAAGACATGCCCTGAAACTCTTGCACTGAAACACCTGCCCTGAATCTCCTGCCCTGAATCTCCTGCCCTGAAACTGCTGCCCTGAATCTCAAGCCCTGAAACCAGAGATTGAAACCCATGCCCTGAAACTCATGCCCTGAATCTCATGCCGTGAAACTCCTGCCCTCAAACTCATGCACTGAAACTCATGCTCTGAATCTCCTGCCCTGAAACTCCTGCACTGAAATACGTGCCCTAAAACACCTGCCTTGAAACTCAAGCCCCGAATCTCATGCCCTGAATCTCCTGCCTTGAAACTCATGCCCTGAATCTCATGCCCTCAAACTCTTGCTCTGAATCTCCTGCCCTGAAACCCCTGCACTGAAACACGTGCCCTAAAACACCTGCCTTGAAACTCAAGCCCCGAATCTCATGCCCTGAATCTCCTGCCCTGAATCTCCTGCCTTGAAACTCATGCCCTGAATCTCATGCCCTCAAACTCTTGCACTGAAACACCTACCCTAAAACTCATGCCCTGAATCTCATGCCCTGAAATTCCTGCCCTGAAACTCATGCCCTGAATCTCATGCCCTGAAACTCTTGCACTGAAACACCTACCCTAAAACTCATGCCCTGAATCTCATGCCCTGAAATTCCTGCCCTGAAACTCATGCCCTGAATCTCATGCCCTGAAACTCCTGCCATGAAACTCTTGCCCTGAATCTCATGCCCTGAAACTCCTGCCATGAAACTCCTGCCCTGAAACTGCTGCCCTGAATCTCAAGCCCTGAAACCACAGACCTGAAACTCATGCCCTGAAACTCATGACCTGAATCTCATGCCCTGAAACTCATGCCCTGAATCTCATGCCGTGAAACTCCTGCCCTCAAACTCATGCACTGAAACTCATGCCCTGAAACTCCTGTCCTGAAACTCAAGCCTTGAATCTCACGCCCTGAAACTGCTGCCCTGAATATCATGCCATGAATCTCATATCCTGAAACTCATGCCCTGAATTAAATGCCCTGAAACTCATGTCCTGAAACTCATGCCCTGAAACTCATGCCCTGAATATCATGCCCTGAAACTCAAACCCTGAATCTCCTGCCCTGAAACTCATGCCCTAAATCTCATACCCTGAAACTCCTGCCCTGAAACTCATGCACTGAAACTCAAATCCTGTTCACATGCCCTAAAACTCCTGCCCTGAATCATCTGCCCAGAAACTCATGCCCTGAATCACATGCCCTGAAATTCCTGTCCTGAATCTCATGCCCTGAAACTCATGCCCTGAATCTCATGCCCTGAAGCACCAGCCCTCAAACTCATACACTGAAACTCATGCACTGAAACTCATGCCCTGAATCTCATGCCTTGAAACTCCTGTCCTGAATCTCATGCCCTGAAATTCATGCCCTGAATCTCATGCCCTGAAGCACCAGCCCTCAAACTCATACACTGAAACTCATGCACTGAAACTCATGCCCTGAATCTCATGCCTTGAAACTCCTGCACTGAAACTCATGCCATGAATCTCATATCCTGAAACACACGCCCTGAATTACATGCCGTCAAACTCCTGCCCTGAAACTCATGTCCTGAAACTCATGCCCTGAATCTCATGCCCTGAAACTCATGCCCTGATTCTCCTGCCCTGAAACTCATGCCCTGAATCTCATGCGCTAAATTTCATGACCTTAAACTCAAGCCGTGAATCTCCTGCCCTGAAACTCATGCCCTTAATCTCATGCTCTGAAACTCCTGCCCTGAAACTCATGCACTGAAAGACATGCCCTGAAACTCTTGCACTGAAGCTCTTGCACTGAAACACCTGCCCAGAATCTCCTGCCCTGAATCTCCTGCCCTGAAACTGCTGCCCTGAATCTCAAGCCCTGAAACCACAGACCTGAAACCCATGCCCTGAAACTCATGTCGTGAATCTCATGCCGTGAAACTCCTGCCCTCAAACTCATGCACTGAAACTCATGCTCTGAATCTCCTGCCCTGAAACTCCTGCACTGAAATACGTGCCCTAAAACACCTGCCTTGAAACTCAAGCCCCGAATCTCATGCCCTGAATCTCCTGCCCTGAATCTCCTGCCTTGAAACTCATGCCCTGAATCTCATGCCCTCAAACTCTTGCTCTGAATCTCCTGCCTTGAAACCCCTGCACTGAAACACGTGCCCTAAAACACCTGCCTTGAAACTCAAGCCCCGAATCTCATGCCCTGCATCTCCTGCCCTGAATCTCCTGCCTTGAAACTCATGCCCTGAATCTCATGCCCTCAAACACTTGCACTGAAACACCAGCCCTAAAACACATGCCCTGAATGTCATGCCCTGAAATTCCTGCCCTGAAACTCATGCCCTGAATCTCATGCCCTGAAACTCTTGCACTGAAACACCTACCCTAAAACTCATGCCCTGAATCTCATGCCCTGAATTTCCTGCCCTGAAACTCATGCCCTGAATCTCATGCCCTGAAAGTCCTGCACTGAAACTCCTGTCATGAAACTCTTGCCCTGAATCTCATGCCGTGAAACTCCTGCCCTCAAACTCATGCACTGAAACTCATGCCCTGAATCTCCTGTCCTGAAACTCTTGCACTGAATCTCATGCCTTGAAACCCCTGCCCTCAAACTCCTGCACAGAAACTCAAGCCCTGATTCTCCTGCCCTGAAACTCATGCCCCGAAGGTCATACCCTGAAACTCCTACCCTGGATCACCTGCCCTGAAACTCATGCCCTGAATCTCATGCCCTGAAACTGCTGCTCTGAAACTGCTGCGCTGAATCTCAAGCCCGGAAACCACAGACCTGAAACTCATGCCCTGAAACTCATGTCCTGAAACTCATGCCCTGAAACTCCTGCCCTCAAACTCATGCCCTGAATCTCATGCCCTGAAAATTATGCCCTGAATCTCATGCCGTGAAACCCTGCCCTCAAACTCATGCACTGAAACTCATGCCCTGAATCTCCTGCCCTGAAACTCATGCCCTGAATCTCATGCCCTGAATCTCATGCCCTGAAATTCATGCACTGAAACTCATCCCCTGAATGTCATGCTCTGAAACTCAAGCCCTGATTCTCCTGCCCTGAAACTCATGTACTGAATCTCATGCCCTGAATCTCTTGCCCTGAAACTCCTGCCATGAAACTCCTGCCCTGAAACTGCTGCCCTGAATCTCAAGCCCTGAAACCACAGACCTGAAACTCATCCCCTGAAACTCATGTCCTGAATCTCGTGCCCTGAAACTCATGCCCTGAATCTTATGCCGTGAAACTCCTGCCCTCAAACTCATGCACTTAAACTCATGCCCTGAATCTCCTGTCCTGAAACTCTAACCCTGAATCGCATGCCGTGAAACCCCTGCCCTCAAACTCATGCACTGAAACTCATGCCCTGAATTGCCTGTCCTGAAACTCATGCCCTGAATCTCATGCCCTGAAATTCATGCACTGAAACTCATCCCCTGAATGTCATGCTCTGAAACTCAAGCCCTGATTCTCATGCCCTGAATATCATACCCCGAAACTCCTGCCCTGAATCACCTGCCCTGAAACTCATGCCCTGAATCTCAAGCCCTGAAACTGCTGCGCTGAAACTGCTGCGCTGAAACTGCTGCGCTGAATCTCAAGCCCGGAAACCACAGATCTGAAACTCATGCCCTGAAACTCATGTCCTGAATCTCATGCCCTGAATCTCCTGCCCTCAAACTCATGTCCTGAATCTCATGCCCTGAAAATCATGCCCTGAATCTCATGCCGTGAAACCCTGCCCTCAAACTCATGCACTGAAACTCATGCCCTGAATCTCCTGTCCTGAAACTCATGCCCTGAATCTCATGCCCTGAATCTCATGCCCTGAAATTCATGCACTGAAACTCATCCCCTGAATGTCATGCTCTGAAACTCAAGCCCTGATTCTCCTGCCCTGAAACTCATGTACTGAATCTCATGCCCTGAAACTCATGTCCAGAATCTCCTGCCCTGAAACTCCTGCCCTCAAACTCATGCACTGAAACTCATGCCCTGAATCTCATACCCTGAAACTGCTGCACTGAATATCATGCCATGAATCTCATATCCTGAAACTCATGCCCTGAATCTCATGCCGTGAAACCCCTGCCCTCAAACTCATGCACTGAAACTCATGCCCTGAATCTCCTGTCCTGAAACTCATGCCCTGAAACTCATGTCCTGAATCGCATGCCCTGAAACTCATGCCCTGAATCTCATGCCGTGAAACTCCTGCCCTCAAACTCATGCACTGAAACTCATGCCCTGAATCTCCTGTCCTGAAACTCTTGCACTGAATCTCATGCCTTGAAACCCCTGCCCTCAAACTCCTGCACTGAAACTCATGCCCTGAATCTCCTGTCCTGAAACTCATGCCCTGAAACTCATGTCCTGAATCTCATGCCCTGAAACTCATGCCCTGAATCTCATGCCGTGAAACTCCTGCCCTCAAACTCATGCACTGAAACTCATGCCCTGAATCTCCTGTCCTGAAACTCTTGCACTGAATCTCATGCCTTGAAACCCCTGCCCTCAAACTCCTGCACTGAAACTCAAGCCCTGATTCTCCTGCCCTGAAACTCATGACCTGAAGGTCATACCCTGAAACTCCTACCCTGAATCACCTGCCCTGAAACTCATGCCCTGAATCTCATGCCCTGAAACTGCTGCTCTGAAACTGCTGCGCTGAATCTCAGGCCCGGAAACCACAGACCTGAAACTCATGCCCTGAAACTCATGTCCTGAATCTCATGCCCTGAAACTCCTGCCCTCAAACTCATGCCCTGAATCTCATGCCCTGAAACTCATGCCCTGAATCTCATGCCGTGAAACCCCTGCCCTCAAACTCATGCACTGAAACTCATGCCCTGAATCTCCTGTCCTGAAACTCATGCCCTGAATCTCATGCCCTGAAATTCATGCACTGAAACTCATCCCCTGAATGTCATGCTCTGAAACTCAAGCCCTGATTCTCCTGCCCTGAAACTCACGCCCTGAATCTCATACACTGAAACTCCTGCCCTGAAACTCATGCCCTGAATCTCTTGCCCTGAAACTCCTGCCATGAAACTCCTGCCCTGAAAATGCTGCCCTGAATCTCAAGCCCTGAAACCACAGACCTGAAACTCATCCCCTGAAACTCATGTCCTGAATCTCATGCCCAGAAACTCATGCCCTGAATCTCAAGCCATGAAACTGCTGCGCTGAAACTGCTGCGCTGAATCTCAAGCCCGGAAACCACAGACCTGAAACTCATGCCCTGAAACTCCTGCCCTCAAACTCATGTCCTGAATCTCATGCCCTGAAAATTATGCCCTGAATCTAATGCCGTGAAACCCTGCCCTCAAACTCATGCACTGAAACTCATGCCCTGAATCTCCTGTCCTGAAACTCATGCCCCGAATCTCATGCCCTGAAATTGATTCACTGAAACTCATCCCCTGAATGTCATGCTCTGAAACTCAAGCCCTGATTCTCCTGCCCTGAAACTCATGCATTGAATCTCATGCCCTGAAACTCATGTCCTGAATCTCATGCCCTGAAACTCCTGCCCTCAATCTCATGCACTGAAACTCATGCCCTGAATCTCATGCCTTCAAACTCCTGTCCTGAATCACATACCCTGAAACTCATGCCCTGAAACTACTGCACTGAAACTCATGTCCTGAACCTCATACCCTGAAACTGCTGCCCTGAATATCATGCCATGAATCTCATATCCTGAAACTCATGCCCTGAATTACATGCCCTGAAAATCCTTCACTGAAACTCATGCCCTGAAACTCATGCCATGAATCTCATGCCCTGTAACTTCTGCCCTGAAATTCATTCACTGAATCTCATGCGCTAAATCTCATGACCTTAAACTCAAACCGTGAATCTCCTGCCCGGAAACTCATGCCCTGAATCTCAAGCTCTGAAACCCCTGCCCTTAAACTCATGCACTGAAAGACATGCCCTGAAACTCTTGCACTGAAACACCTGCCCTGAATCTCCTGCCCTGAATCTCCTGCCCTGAAACTGCTGCCCTGAATCTCAAGCCCTGAAACCAGAGATTGAAACCCATGCCCTGAAACTCATGCCGTGAATCTCATGCCGTGAAACTCCTGCCCTCAAACTCATGCACTGAAACTCATGCTCTGAATCTCCTGCCCTGAAACTCCTGCACTGAAATACGTGCCCTAAAACACCTGCCTTGAAACTCAAGCCCCGAATCTCATGCCCTGAATCTCCTGCCTTGAAACTCATGCCCTGAATCTCATGCCCTCAAACTCTTGCTCTGAATCTCCTGCCCTGAAACCCCTGCACTGAAACACCTGCCCTAAAACACCTGCCTTGAAACTCAAGCCCCGAATCTCATGCCCTGAATCTCCTGCCCTGAATCTCCTGCCTTGAAACTCATGCCCTGAATCTCATGCCCTCAAACTCTTGCACTGAAACACCTACCCTAAAACTCATGCCCTGAATCTCATGCCCTGAAATTCCTGCCCTGAAACTCATGCCCTGAATCTCATGCCCTGAAACTCTTGCACTGAAACACCTACCCTAAAACTCATGCCCTGAATCTCATGCCCTGAAATTCCTGCCCTGAAACTCATGCCCTGAATCTCATGCCCTGAAACTCCTGCCATGAAACTCCTGCCCTGAAACTGCTGCCCTGAATCTCAAGCCCTGAAACCACAGACCTGAAACTCATGCGTTGAAACTCATGTCCTGAATCTCATGCCCTGAAACTCATGCCCTGAATCTCATGCCGTGAAACTCCTGCCCTCAAACTCATGCACTGAAACTCATGCCCTGAATCTCCTGTCCTGAAACTCTTGCACTGAATCTCATGCCTTGAAACCCCTGCCCTCAAACTCCTGCACAGAAACTCAAGCCCTGATTCTCCTGCCCTGAAACTCATGCCCTGAAGGTCATACCCTGAAACTCCTACCCTGAATCACCTGCCCTGAAACTCATGCCCTGAATCTCATGCCCTGAAACTGCTGCTCTGAAACTGCTGCGCTGAATCTCAAGCCCGGAAACCACAGACCTGAAACTCATGCCCTGAAACTCATGTCCTGAATCTCATGCCCTGAAAATTATGCCCTGAATCTCATGCCGTGAAACCCTGCCCTCAAACTCATGCACTGAAACTCATGCCCTGAATCTCCTGCCCTGAAACTCATGCCCTGAATCTCATGCCCTGAATCTCATGCCCTGAAATTCATGCACCGAAACTCATCCCCTGAATGTCATGCTCTGAAACTCAAGCACTGATTCTCCTGCCCTGAAACTCGTGTACTGAATCTCATGCCCTGAATCTCTTGCCCTGAAACTCCTGCCATGAAACTCCTGCCCTGAAACTGCTGCCCTGAATCTCAAGCCCTGAAACCACAGACCTGAAACTCATCCCCTGAAACTCATGTCCTGAATCTCATGCCCTGAAACTCATGCCCTGAATCTCATGCCGTGAAACTCCTGCCCTCAAACTCATGCACTTAAACTCATGCCCTGAATCTCCTGTCCAGAAACTCTTGCCCTGAATCGCATGCCGTGAAACCCCTGCCCTCAAACTCATGCACTGAAACTCATGCCCTGAATCTCCTGTCCTGAAACTCATGCCCTGAATCTCATGCCCTGAAATTCATGCACTGAAACTCATCCCCTGAATGTCATGCTCTGAAACTCAAGCCCTGATTCTCATGCCCTGAATATCATACCCCGAAACTCCTGCCCTGAATCACCTGCCCTGAAACTCATGCCCTGAATCTCAAGCCCTGAAACTGCTGCGCTGAAACTGCTGCGCTGAATCTCAAGCCCGGAAACCACAGATCTGAAACTCATGCCCTGAAACTCATGTCCTGAATCTCATGCCCTGAAACTCCTGCCCTCAAACTCATGTCCTGAATCTCATGCCCTGAAAATCATGCCCTGAATCTCATGCCGTGAAACCCTGCCCTCAAACTCATGCACTGAAACTCATGCCCTGAATCTCCTGTCCTGAAACTCATGCCCTGAATCTCATGCCCTGAATCTCATGCCCTGAAATTCATGCACTGAAACTCATCCCCTGAATGTCATGCTCTGAAACTCAAGCCCTGATTCTCCTGCCCTCAAACTCATGCACTGAAACTCATGCCCTGAATCTCATGCCCTGAAACTACTGCACTGAAACTCATGTCCTGAACCTCATACCCTGAAACTGCTGCACTGAATATCATGCCATGAATCTCATATCCTGAAACTCATGCCCTGAATCTCATGCCGTGAAACCCCTGCCCTCAAACTCATGCACTGAAACTCATGCCCTGAATCTCCTGTCCTGAAACTCATGCCCTGAAACTCATGTCCTGAATCTCATGCCCTGAAACTCATGCCCTGAATCTCATGCCGTGAAACTCCTGCCCTCAAACTCATGCACTGAAACTCATGCCCTGAATCTCCTGTCCTGAAACTCATGCACTGAATCTCATGCCTTGAAACCCCTGCCCTCAAACTCCTGCACTGAAACTCAAGCCCTGATTCTCCTGCCCTGAAACTCATGACCTGAAGGTCATACCCTGAAACTCCTACCCTGAATCACCTGCCCTGAAACTCATGCCCTGAATCTCATGCCCTGAAACTGCTGCTCTGAAACTGCTGCGCTGAATCTCAAGCCCGGAAACCACAGACCTGAAACTCATGCCCTGAAACTCATGTCCAGAATCTCATGCCCTGAAACTCCTGCCCTCAAACTCATGCCCTGAATCTCATGCCCTGAAACTCATGCCCTGAATCTCATGCCGTGAAACCCCTGCCCTCAAACTCATGCACTGAAACTCATGCCCTGAATCTCCTGTCCTGAAACTCATGCCCTGAATCTCATGCCCTGAAATTCATGCACTGAAACTCATCCCCTGAATGTCATGCTCTGAAACTCAAGCCCTGATTCTCCTGCCCTGAAACTCACGCCCTGAATCTCATACACTGAAACTCCTGCCCTGAAACTCATGCCCTGAAACTCATGCCCTGAATCTCTTGCCCTGAAACGCCGGCCATGAAACTCCTGCCCTGAAACTGCTGCCCTGAATATCAAGCCCTGAAACCACAGACCTGAAACTCATCCCCTGAAACTCATGTCCTGAATCTCATGCCCAGAAACTCATGCCCTGAATCTCAAGCCATGAAACTGTTGCGCTGAAACTGCTGCGCTGAATCTCAAGCCCGGAAACCACAGACCTGAAACTCATGCCCTGAAACTCCTGCCCTCAAACTCATGTCCTGAATCTCATGCACTGAAACTCATGCCCTGAATCTCCTGTCCTGAAACTCATGCCCCGAATCTCATGCCCTGAAATTGATTCACTGAAACTCATCCCCTGAATGTCATGCTCTGAAACTCAAGCCCTGATTCTCCTGCCCTGAAACTCATGCACTGAATCTCATGCCCTGAAACTCATGTCCTGAATCTCATGCCCTGAAACTCCTGCCCTCAATCTCATGCACTGAAACTCATGCCCTGAATCTCATGCCTTCAAACTCCTGTCCTGAATCACATGCCCTGAAACTCATGCCCTGAAACTACTGCACTGAAACTCATGTCCTGAACCTCATACCCTGAAACTGCTGCCCTGAATATCATGCCATGAATCTCATATCCTGAAACTCATGCCCTGAATTACATGCCCTGAAAATCCTTCACTGAAACTCATGCCCTGAAACTCATGCCATGAATCTCATGCCCTGTAACTTCTGCCCTGAAATTCATTCACTGAATCTCATGCGCTAAAACTCATGACCTTAAACTCAAACCGTGAATCTCCTGCCCTGAAACTCATGCCCTGAATCTCAAGCTCTGAAACCCCTGTCCTTAAACTCATGCACTGAAAGACATGCCCTGAAACTCTTGCACTGAAACACCTGCCCTGAATCTCCTGCCCTGAATCTCCTGCCCTGAAACTGCTGCCCTGAATCTCAAGCCCTGAAACCAGAGATTGAAACCCATGCCCTGAAACTCATGCCCTGAATCTCATGCCGTGAAACTCCTGCCCTCAAACTCATGCACTGAAACTCATGCTCTGAATCTCCTGCCCTGAAACTCCTGCACTGAAATACGTGCCCTAAAACACCTGCCTTGAAACTCAAGCCCCGAATCTCATGCCCTGAATCTCCTGCCTTGAAACTCATGCCCTGAATCTCATGCCCTCAAACTCTTGCTCTGAATCTCCTGCCCTGAAACCCCTGCACTGAAACACGTGCCCTAAAACACCTGCCTTGAAACTCAAGCCCCGAATCTCATGCCCTGAATCTCCTGCCCTGAATCTCCTGCCTTGAAACTCATGCCCTGAATCTCATGCCCTCAAACTCTTGCACTGAAACACCTACCCTAAAACTCATGCCCTGAATCTCATGCCCTGAAATTCCTGCCCTGAAACTCATGCCCTGAATCTCATGCCCTGAAACTCTTGCACTGAAACACCTACCCTAAAACTCATGCCCTGAATCTCATGCCCTGAAATTCCTGCCCTGAAACTCATGCCCTGAATCTCATGCCCTGAAACTCCTGCCATGAAACTCTTGCCCTGAATCTCATGCCCTGAAACTCCTGCCATGAAACTCCTGCCCTGAAACTGCTGCCCTGAATCTCAAGCCCTGAAACCACAGACCTGAAACTCATGCCCTGAAACTCATGACCTGAATCTCATGCCCTGAAACTCATGCCCTGAATCTCATGCCGTGAAACTCCTGCCCTCAAACTCATGCACTGAAACTCATGCCCTGAAACTCCTGTCCTGAAACTCATGCCTTGAATCTCACGCCCTGAATCTCATGCACTGAAATTCATGCACTGAAATTCATCCCCTGAATCTCATGCTCTGAAACTCAAGCCCTGATTCTCCTGCCCTGAAACTCATGCGCTGAAACTCATGCCCTGAATCTCATGCCCTGAAACTGCTGCTCTGAAACTGCTGCGCTGAATCTCAAGCCCGGAAACCACAGACCTGAAACTCATGCCTTGAAACTCATGTACTGAATCTCATGCCCTGAAACTCATGTCCTGAATCTCATGCCCTGAAACTCATGCCCTGAATCTCATCCCTGAAACTACTGCACTTAAACTCATGTCCTCAATCTCATGCCCTGAAACTGCTGCCCTGAATATCATGCCATGAATCTCATATCCTGAAACTCATGCCCTGAATTACATGCCCTGAAACTCCTTCACTGAAAATCATGCCCTGAAACTCATGCCTTGAATATCAAGCCCTGAAACTCATGCCCTGAAACTCATGCCCTGAATCTCATGCCCTGAAACTGCTGCTCTGAAACTGCTGCGCTGAATCTCAAGCCCGGAAACCACAGACCTGAAACTCATGCCCTGAAAGTCATGTACTGAATCTCAAGCCCTGAAACTCATGTCCTGAATCTCATGCCCTGAAACTCCTGCCCTCAAACCCATGCACTGAAACTCATGCCCTGAATCTCATGCCTTGAAACTCCTGTCCTGAATCTCATGCCCTGAAATTCATGCCCTGAATCTCATGCCCTGAAACTCCTGCGCTGAAACTCATGCCATGAATCTCATATCCTGAAACACACGCCCTGAATTACATGCCGTGAAACTCCTGCCCTGAAACTCATGTCCTGAAACTCATGCTCTGAAACTGCTGCGCTGAATCTCAAGCCCGGAAACCACAGACCTGAAACTCATGCCCTGAAACTCATGTACTGAATCTCATGCCCTGAAACTCATGTCCTGAATCTCATGCCCTGAAACTCATGCCCTGAATCTCATCCCTGAAACTACTGCACTGAAACTCATGTCCTCAATCTCATGCCCTGAAACTGCTGCCCTGAATATCATGCCATGAATCTCATATCCTGAAACTCATGCCCTGAATTACATGCCCTGAAACTCCTTCACTGAAACTCATGCCCTGAAACTCATGCCCTGAATCTGATGCCCTGAAACTGCTGCGCTGAATCTCAAGCCCGGAAACCACAGACCTGAAAGTCATGTACTGAATCTCAAGCCCTGAAACTCATGTCCTGAATCTCATGCCCTGAAACTCCTGCCCTCAAACCCATGCACTGAAACTCATGCCCTGAATCTCATGCCTTCAAACTCCTGTCCTGAATCACATGCCCTGAAACTCATGCCCTGAATCACATCCCTGAAACTACTGCACCGAAACTGATGTCCTGAATCTCATGCCCTGAAACTGCTGCCCTGAATATCATGCCATGAATCTCATATCCTGAAACTCATGCCCTGAATTAAATGCCCTGAAACTCATGTCCTGAAACTCATGCCCTGAAACTCATGCCCTGAATATCATGCCCTGAAACTCAAACCCTGAATCTCCTGCCCTGAAACTCATGCCCTAAATCTCATACCCTGAAACTCCTGCCCTGAAACTCATGCACTGAAACTCAAATCCTGTTCACATGCCCTAAAACTCCTGCCCTGAATCATCTGCCCAGAAACTCATGCCCTGAATCACATGCCCTGAAATTCCTGTCCTGAATCTCATGCCCTGAAACTCATGCCCTGAATCTCATGCCCTGAAGCACCAGCCCTCAAACTCATACACTGAAACTCATGCACTGAAACTCATGCCCTGAATCTCATGCCTTGAAACTCCTGTCCTGAATCTCATGCCCTGAAATTCATGCCCTGAATCTCATGCCCTGAAGCACCAGCCCTCAAACTCATACACTGAAACTCATGCACTGAAACTCATGCCCTGAATCTCACGCCTTGAAACTCCTGCACTGAAACTCATGCCATGAATCTCATATCCTGAAACACACGCCCTGAATTACATGCCGTCAAACTCCTGCCCTGAAACTCATGACCTGAAACTCATGCCCTGAATCTCCTGCCCTGAATCTCCTGCCCTGAAACTCATGCCCTGAAACTGCTGCCCTGAATCTCAAGCACTGAAACCACAGACCTGAAACTCATGCCCTGAAACTCATGTCCTTAATCTCCTGCCCTGAAACTCATGCCCTGAATCTCATGCCGTGAAACTCCTGCCCTCAAATTCCTGCACTGAAACTCATGCCCTGAATGTCATACCCTGAAACTCCTACCCTGAATCACCTGCCCTGAAACTAATGCCCTGAATCTCATGCCCTGAAACTGCTGCTCTGAAACTGCTGCGCTGAATCTCAAGCCCGGAAACCACAGACCTGAAACTCATGCCCTGAAACTCAGGTCCTGAATCTCATGCTCTGAAACTCCTGCCCTCAAACTCATGCCCTGAATCTCATGCCCTGAAACTCATGCCCTGAATCTCATGCCGTGAAACCCCTGCCTCAAACTCATGCACTGAAACTCATGCCCTGAATCGCCTGTCCAGAAACTCATGCCCTGAATCTCCTGTCCTGAAACTCCTGCACTGAAACTCATGCCATGAATCTCATATCCTGAAACACACGCCCTGAATTACATGCCGTCAAACTCCTGCCCTGAAACTCATGTCCTGAAACTCATGCCCTGAATCTCATGCCCTGAAACTCATGCCCTGATTCTCCTGCCCTGAAACTCATGCCCTGAATCTCATGCGCTAAATTTCATGACCTTAAACTCAAGCCGTGAATCTCCTGCCCTGAAACTCATGCCCTTAATCTCATGCTCTGAAACTCCTGCCCTGAAACTCATGCACTGAAAGACATGCCCTGAAACTCTTGCACTGAAGCTCTTGCACTGAAACACCTGCCCAGAATCTCCTGCCCTGAATCTCCTGCCCTGAAACTGCTGCCCTGAATCTCAAGCCCTGAAACCACAGACCTGAAACCCATGCCCTGAAACTCATGTCGTGAATCTCATGCCATGAAACTCATGCCCTGAATCTCATGCCGTGAAACTCCTGCCCTCAAACTCATGCACTGAAACTCATGCCCTGAATCTCCTGTCCTGAAACTCATGCACTGAATCTCATGCCCTGAATCTCATGCCCTGATATTCATGCACTGAAAATCATCCCCAGAATGTCATGCTCTGAAACTCAACCCCAGATTCTCCTGCCCTGAAACTCCTGCCCTGAATCTCATGCCCTGAAACTGCTGCTCTGAAACTGCTGCGCTGAATCTCAAGCCCGGAAACCGCAGACCTGAAACTCATGCCCAGAAACTCATGTACTGAATCTCATGCCCTGAAACTCATGTCCTGAATCTCATGCCCTGAAACTCCTGCCCTGAAACCCATGCACTGAAACTCATGCCCTGAATCTCATGCCTTCAAACTCCTGTCCTGAATCACATGCCCTGAATCTCATGCCCTGAATCTCATGCCTGAAACTACTGCACTGAAACTCATGTCCTGAATCTCATGCCCTGAAACTCCTGCACTGAAACACGTGCCCTAAAACACCTGCCTTGAAACTCAAGCCCCGAAACTCATGCCCTGAATCTCCTGCCCTGAATCTCCTGCCCTGAAACTCATGCCCTGAAACTGCTGCCCTGAATCTCAAGCACTGAAACCACAGACCTGAAACTCATGCCCTGAAACTCATGTCCTTAATCTCCTGCCCTGAAACTCATGCCCTGAATCTCATGCCGTGAAACTCCTGCCCTCAAATTCCTGCACTGAAACTCATGCCCTGAATGTCATACCCTGAAACTCCTACCCTGAATCACCTGCCCTGAAACTAATGCCCTGAATCTCATGCCCTGAAACTGCTGCTCTGAAACTGCTGCGCTGAATCTCAAGCCCGGAAACCACAGACCTGAAACTCATGCCCTGAAACTCATGTCCTGAATCTCATGCTCTGAAACTCCTGCCCTCAAACTCATGCCCTGAATCTCATGCCCTGAAACTCATGCCCTGAATCTCATGCCGTGAAACCCCTGCCTCAAACTCATGCACTGAAACTCATGCCCTGAATCGCCTGTCCAGAAACTCATGCCCTGAATCTCCTGTCCTGAAACTCATGCCCTGAATCTCATGCCCTGAATCTCATGCCCCGAAATTCATGCACTGAAACTCATCCCCTGAATGTCATTCTCTGAAACTCAAGCCCTGATTCTCCTGCCCTGAAACTCATGTACTGAATCTCATGCCTTGAAACTCATGTCCTGAATCTCATGCTCTGAAACTCCTGCCCTCAAACTCATGCACTGAAACTCATGCCCTGAATCTCATGCCTTCAAACTCCTGTCCTGAAATACATGCCCTGAAGCTCATGCCCTGAAACTTCTGCACTGAAACTCATGTCCTGAACCTCATACCCTGAAACTGCTGCCCTGAATATCATGCCATGAATCTCATATCCTGAAACTCATGCCCTGAATTACATGCCCTGAAACTCCTTCACTGAAGCTCATGCCCTGAAACTCATGCCATGAATCTCATGCCCTGAAACTTCTGCCCTGAAACTCATGCACTGAATCTCATGCGCTAAATCTCATGACCTCAAACTCAAACCGTGAATCTCCTGCCCTGAAACACATGCCCTGAATCTTAAGCTCTGAAACTCCTGCCCTGAAACTCATGCACTGAAAGACATGCCCTGAAACTCTTGCACTGAAACTCTTGCACTGAAACACCTGCCCTGAATCTCCTGCCCTGAATCTCCTGCCCTGAAACTGCTGCCCTGAATCTCAAGCCCTGAAACCAGAGATTGAAACCCATGCCCTGAAACTCATGCCCTGAATCTCATGCCGTGAAACTCCTGCCCTCAAACTCATGCACTGAAACTCATGCTCTGATTCTCCTGCCCTGAAACTCACGCCTGAATCTCATACACTGAAACTCCTGCCATGAAACTCATGCCTGAAACTCATGCCCTGAATCTCTTGCCTGAAACTCCTGCCATGAAACTCCTGCCCTGAAACTGCTGCCCTGAATCTCAAGCCCTGAAACCACAGACCTGAAACTCATCCCCTGAAACTCACGTCCTGAATCTCATGCCCTGAAACTCATGCCCTGAATCTCAAGCCCTGAAACTGCTGCGCTGAAACTGCTGCGCTGAATCTCAAGCCCGGAAACCACAGACCTGAAACTCATGCCCTGAAACTCCTGCCCTCAAACTCATGTCCTGAATCTCATGCCCTGAAAATTATATCCTGAATCTCATGCCGTGAAACCCTGCCCTCAAACTCATGCACTGAAACTCATGCCCTGAATCTCTTGTCCTGAAACTCATGCCCTGAATTTTATGCCCTGAATCTCATGCCCTGAAATCCATGCACTGAAACTGATCCCCTGAATGTCATGCTTGAAACTCAAGCCCTGATTCTCCTGCCCTGAAACTCATGTACTTTAATCTCATGCCCTGAATCTCTTTCCCTGAAACCTCTGCCATGAAACTCCTGCCCTGAAACTGCTGCCCTGAATCTCAAGCCCTGAAACCACAGACCTGAAACTCATCCCCTGAAACTCATGTCCTGAATCTCATGCCCTGAAACTGATGCCCTGAATCTCATGCCGTGAAACTCCTGCCCTCAAACTCATGCACTTAAACTCATGCCCTGAATCTCATGCCCTGAAAATCATGCCCTGAATCTCATGCCGTGAAACCCTGCCCTCAAACTCATGCACTGAAACTCATGCCCTGAATCTCCTGTCCTGAAACTCATGCCCTGAATCTCATGCCCTGAATCTCATGCCCTGAAATTCATGCACTGAAACTCATCCCCTGAATGTCATGCTCTGAAACTCAAGCCCTGATTCTCCTGCCCTGAAACTCATGTACTGAATCTCATGCCCTGAAACTCATGTCCAGAATCTCCTGCCCTGAAACTCCTGCCCTCAAACTCATGCACTGAAACTCATGCCCTGAATCTCATGCCTGAAACTACTGCACTGAAACTCATGTCCTGAACCTCATACCCTGAAACTGCTGCACTGAATATCATGCCATGAATCTCATATCCTGAAACTCATGCCCTGAATCTCATGCCGTGAAACCCCTGCCCTCAAACTCATGCACTGAAACTCATGCCCTGAATCTCCTGTCCTGAAACTCATGCCCTGAAACTCATGTCCTGAATCTCATGCCCTGAAACTCATGCCCTGAATCTCATGCCGTGAAACTCCTGCCCTCAAACTCATGCACTGAAACTCATGCCCTGAATCTCCTGTCCTGAAACTCTTGCACTGAATCTCATGCCTTGAAACCCCTGCCCTCAAACTCCTGCACTGAAACTCAAGCCCTGATTCTCCTGCCCTGAAACTCATGACCTGAAGGTCATACCCTGAAACTCCTACCCTGAATCACCTGCCCTGAAACTCATGCCCTGAATCTCATGCCCTGAAACTGCTGCTCTGAAACTGCTGCGCTGAATCTCTAGCCCGGAAACCACAGACCTGAAACTCATGCCCTGAAACTCATGTCCTGAATCTCATGCCCTGAAACTCCTGCCCTCAAACTCATGCCCTGAATCTCATGCCCTGAAACTCATGCCCTGAATCTCATGCCGTGAAACCCCTGCCCTCAAACTCATGCACTGAAACTCATGCCCTGAATCTCCTGTCCTGAAACTCATGCTCTGAATCTCATGCCCTGAAATTCATGCACTGAAACTCATCCCCTGAATGTCATGCTCTGAAACTCAAGCCCTGATTCTCCTGCCCTGAAACTCACGCCCTGAATCTCATACACTGAAACTCCTGCCCTGAAACTCATGCCCTGAAACTCATGCCCTGAATCTCTTGCCCTGAAAATCCTGCCATGAAACTCCTGCCCTGAAAATGCTGCCCTGAATCTCAAGCCCTGAAACTCATCCCCTGAAACTCATGTCCTGAATCTCATGCCCAGAAACTCATGCCCTGAATCTCAAGCCATGAAACTGCTGCGCTGAAACTGCTGCGCTGAATCTCAAGCCCGGAAACCACAGACCTGAAACTCATGCCCTGAAACTCCTGCCCTCAAACTCATGTCCTGAATCTCATGCCCTGAAAATTATGCCCTGAATCTAATGCCGTGAAACCCTGCCCTCAAACTCATGCACTGAAACTCATGCCCTGAATCTCCTGTCCTGAAACTCATGCCCCGAATCTCATGCCCTGAAATTGATTCACTGAAACTCATCCCCTGAATGTCATGCTCTGAAACTCAAGCCCTGATTCTCCTGCCCTGAAACTCATGCACTGAATCTCATGCCCTGAAACTCATGTCCTGAATCTCATGCCCTGAAACTCCTGCCCTCAATCTCATGCACTGAAACTCATGCCCTGAATCTCATGCCTTCAAACTCCTGTCCTGAATCACACGCCCTGAAACTCATGCCTTGAAACTACTGCACTGAAACTCATGTCCTGAACCTCATACCCTGAAACTGCTGCCCTGAATATCATGCCATGAATCTCATATCCTGAAACTCATGCCCTGAATTACATGCCCTGAAAATCCTTCACTGAAACTCATGCCCTGAAACTCATGCCATGAATCTCATGCCCTGTAACTTCTGCCCTGAAATTCATTCACTGAATCTCATGCGCTAAATCTCATGACCTTAAACTCAAACCGTGAATCTCCTGCCCGGAAACTCATGCCCTGAATCTCAAGCTCTGAAACCCCTGCCCTTAAACTCATGCACTGAAAGACATGCCCTGAAACTCTTGCACTGAAACACCTGCCCTGAATCTCCTGCCCTGAATCTCCTGCCCTGAAACTGCTGCCCTGAATCTCAAGCCCTGAAACCAGAGATTGAAACCCATGCCCTGAAACTCATGCCCTGAATCTCATGCCGTGAAACTCCTGCCCTCAAACTCATGCACTGAAACTCATGCTCTGAATCTCCTGCCCTGAAACTCCTGCACTGAAATACGTGCCCTAAAACACCTGCCTTGAAACTCAAGCCCCGAATCTCATGCCCTGAATCTCCTGCCTTGAAACTCATGCCCTGAATCTCATGCCCTCAAACTCATGCACTGAAACTCATGCCCTGAATCTCTTGTCCTGAAACTCATGCCCTGAATTTTATGCCCTGAATCTCATGCCCTGAAATCCATGCACTGAAACTGATCCCCTGAATGTCATGCTTGAAACTCAAGCCCTGATTCTCCTGCCCTGAAACTCATGTACTTTAATCTCATGCCCTGAATCTCTTTCCCTGAAACCTCTGCCATGAAACTCCTGCCCTGAAACTGCTGCCCTGAATCTCAAGCCCTGAAACCACAGACCTGAAACTCATCCCCTGAAACTCATGTCCTGAATCTCATGCCCTGAAACTGATGCCCTGAATCTCATGCCGTGAAACTCCTGCCCTCAAACTCATGCACTTAAACTCATGCCCTGAATCTCATGCCCTGAAAATCATGCCCTGAATCTCATGCCGTGAAACCCTGCCCTCAAACTCATGCACTGAAACTCATGCCCTGAATCTCCTGTCCTGAAACTCATGCCCTGAATCTCATGCCCTGAATCTCATGCCCTGAAATTCATGCACTGAAACTCATCCCCTGAATGTCATGCTCTGAAACTCAAGCCCTGATTCTCCTGCCCTGAAACTCATGTACTGAATCTCATGCCCTGAAACTCATGTCCAGAATCTCCTGCCCTGAAACTCCTGCCCTCAAACTCATGCACTGAAACTCATGCCCTGAATCTCATGCCCTGAAACTACTGCACTGAAACTCATGTCCTGAACCTCATACCCTGAAACTGCTGCACTGAATATCATGCCATGAATCTCATATCCTGAAACTCATGCCCTGAATCTCATGCCGTGAAACCCCTGCCCTCAAACTCATGCACTGAAACTCATGCCCTGAATCTCCTGTCCTGAAACTCATGCCCTGAAACTCATGTCCTGAATCTCATGCCCTGAAACTCATGCCCTGAATCTCATGCCGTGAAACTCCTGCCCTCAAACTCATGCACTGAAACTCATGCCCTGAATCTCCTGTCCTGAAACTCTTGCACTGAATCTCATGCCTTGAAACCCCTGCCCTCAAACTCCTGCACTGAAACTCAAGCCCTGATTCTCCTGCCCTGAAACTCATGACCTGAAGGTCATACCCTGAAACTCCTACCCTGAATCACCTGCCCTGAAACTCATGCCCTGAATCTCATGCCCTGAAACTGCTGCTCTGAAACTGCTGCGCTGAATCTCTAGCCCGGAAACCACAGACCTGAAACTCATGCCCTGAAACTCATGTCCTGAATCTCATGCCCTGAAACTCCTGCCCTCAAACTCATGCCCTGAATCTCATGCCCTGAAACTCATGCCCTGAATCTCATGCCGTGAAACCCCTGCCCTCAAACTCATGCACTGAAACTCATGCCCTGAATCTCCTGTCCTGAAACTCATGCCCTGAATCTCATGCCCTGAAATTCATGCACTGAAACTCATCCCCTGAATGTCATGCTCTGAAACTCAAGCCCTGATTCTCCTGCCCTGAAACTCACGCCCTGAATCTCATACACTGAAACTCCTGCTCTGAAACTCATGCCCTGAAACTCATGCCCTGAATCTCTTGCCCTGAAAATCCTGCCATGAAACTCCTGCCCTGAAACTACTGCCCTGAATCTCAAGCCCTGAAACCACAGACCTGAAACTCATCCCCTGAAACTCATGTCCTGAATCTCATGCCCAGAAACTCATGCCCTGAATCTCAAGCCATGAAACTGCTGCGCTGAAACTGCTGCGCTGAATCTCAAGCCCGGAAACCACAGACCTGAAACTCATGCCCTGAAACTCCTGCCCTCAAACTCATGTCCTGAATCTCATGCCCTGAAAATTATGCCCTGAATCTAATGCCGTGAAACCCTGCCCTCAAACTCATGCACTGAAACTCATGCCCTGAATCTCCTGTCCTGAAACTCATGCCCCGAATCTCATGCCCTGAAATTGATTCACTGAAACTCATCCCCTGAATGTCATGCTCTGAAACTCAAGCCCTGATTCTCCTGCCCTGAAACTCATGCACTGAATCTCATGCCCTGAAACTCATGTCCTGAATCTCATGCCCTGAAACTCATGTCCTGAATCTCATGCCCTGAAACTCATGCCCTGAATCTCATGCCGTGAAACTCCTGCCCTCAAACTCATGCACTGAAACTCATGCCCTGAATCTCCTGTCCTGAAACTCTTGCACTGAATCTCATGCCTTGAAACCCCTGCCCTCAAACTCCTGCACTGAAACTCAAGCCCTGATTCTCCTGCCCTGAAACTCATGACCTGAAGGTCATACCCTGAAACTCCTACCCTGAATCACCTGCCCTGAAACTCATGCCCTGAATCTCATGCCCTGAAACTGCTGCTCTGAAACTGCTGCGCTGAATCTCTAGCCCGGAAACCACAGACCTGAAACTCATGCCCTGAAACTCATGTCCTGAATCTCATGCCCTGAAACTCCTGCCCTCAAACTCATGCCCTGAATCTCATGCCCTGAAACTCATGCCCTGAATCTCATGCCGTGAAACCCCTGCCCTCAAACTCATGCACTGAAACTCATGCCCTGAATCTCCTGTCCTGAAACTCATGCTCTGAATCTCATGCCCTGAAATTCATGCACTGAAACTCATCCCCTGAATGTCATGCTCTGAAACTCAAGCCCTGATTCTCCTGCCCTGAAACTCACGCCCTGAATCTCATACACTGAAACTCCTGCCCTGAAACTCATGCCCTGAAACTCATGCCCTGAATCTCTTGCCCTGAAAATCCTGCCATGAAACTCCTGCCCTGAAAATGCTGCCCTGAATCTCAAGCCCTGAAACTCATCCCCTGAAACTCATGTCCTGAATCTCATGCCCAGAAACTCATGCCCTGAATCTCAAGCCATGAAACTGCTGCGCTGAAACTGCTGCGCTGAATCTCAAGCCCGGAAACCACAGACCTGAAACTCATGCCCTGAAACTCCTGCCCTCAAACTCATGTCCTGAATCTCATGCCCTGAAAATTATGCCCTGAATCTAATGCCGTGAAACCCTGCCCTCAAACTCATGCACTGAAACTCATGCCCTGAATCTCCTGTCCTGAAACTCATGCCCCGAATCTCATGCCCTGAAATTGATTCACTGAAACTCATCCCCTGAATGTCATGCTCTGAAACTCAAGCCCTGATTCTCCTGCCCTGAAACTCATGCACTGAATCTCATGCCCTGAAACTCATGTCCTGAATCTCATGCCCTGAAACTCCTGCCCTCAATCTCATGCACTGAAACTCATGCCCTGAATCTCATGCCTTCAAACTCCTGTCCTGAATCACACGCCCTGAAACTCATGCCTTGAAACTACTGCACTGAAACTCATGTCCTGAACCTCATACCCTGAAACTGCTGCCCTGAATATCATGCCATGAATCTCATATCCTGAAACTCATGCCCTGAATTACATGCCCTGAAAATCCTTCACTGAAACTCATGCCCTGAAACTCATGCCATGAATCTCATGCCCTGTAACTTCTGCCCTGAAATTCATTCACTGAATCTCATGCGCTAAATCTCATGACCTTAAACTCAAACCGTGAATCTCCTGCCCGGAAACTCATGCCCTGAATCTCAAGCTCTGAAACCCCTGCCCTTAAACTCATGCACTGAAAGACATGCCCTGAAACTCTTGCACTGAAACACCTGCCCTGAATCTCCTGCCCTGAATCTCCTGCCCTGAAACTGCTGCCCTGAATCTCAAGCCCTGAAACCAGAGATTGAAACCCATGCCCTGAAACTCATGCCCTGAATCTCATGCCGTGAAACTCCTGCCCTCAAACTCATGCACTGAAACTCATGCTCTGAATCTCCTGCCCTGAAACTCCTGCACTGAAATACGTGCCCTAAAACACCTGCCTTGAAACTCAAGCCCCGAATCTCATGCCCTGAATCTCCTGCCTTGAAACTCATGCCCTGAATCTCATGCCCTCAAACTCATGCACTGAAACTCATGCCCTGAATCTCTTGTCCTGAAACTCATGCCCTGAATTTTATGCCCTGAATCTCATGCCCTGAAATCCATGCACTGAAACTGATCCCCTGAATGTCATGCTTGAAACTCAAGCCCTGATTCTCCTGCCCTGAAACTCATGTACTTTAATCTCATGCCCTGAATCTCTTTCCCTGAAACCTCTGCCATGAAACTCCTGCCCTGAAACTGCTGCCCTGAATCTCAAGCCCTGAAACCACAGACCTGAAACTCATCCCCTGAAACTCATGTCCTGAATCTCATGCCCTGAAACTGATGCCCTGAATCTCATGCCGTGAAACTCCTGCCCTCAAACTCATGCACTTAAACTCATGCCCTGAATCTCATGCCCTGAAAATCATGCCCTGAATCTCATGCCGTGAAACCCTGCCCTCAAACTCATGCACTGAAACTCATGCCCTGAATCTCCTGTCCTGAAACTCATGCCCTGAATCTCATGCCCTGAATCTCATGCCCTGAAATTCATGCACTGAAACTCATCCCCTGAATGTCATGCTCTGAAACTCAAGCCCTGATTCTCCTGCCCTGAAACTCATGTACTGAATCTCATGCCCTGAAACTCATGTCCAGAATCTCCTGCCCTGAAACTCCTGCCCTCAAACTCATGCACTGAAACTCATGCCCTGAATCTCATGCCCTGAAACTACTGCACTGAAACTCATGTCCTGAACCTCATACCCTGAAACTGCTGCACTGAATATCATGCCATGAATCTCATATCCTGAAACTCATGCCCTGAATCTCATGCCGTGAAACCCCTGCCCTCAAACTCATGCACTGAAACTCATGCCCTGAATCTCCTGTCCTGAAACTCATGCCCTGAAACTCATGTCCTGAATCTCATGCCCTGAAACTCATGCCCTGAATCTCATGCCGTGAAACTCCTGCCCTCAAACTCATGCACTGAAACTCATGCCCTGAATCTCCTGTCCTGAAACTCTTGCACTGAATCTCATGCCTTGAAACCCCTGCCCTCAAACTCCTGCACTGAAACTCAAGCCCTGATTCTCCTGCCCTGAAACTCATGACCTGAAGGTCATACCCTGAAACTCCTACCCTGAATCACCTGCCCTGAAACTCATGCCCTGAATCTCATGCCCTGAAACTGCTGCTCTGAAACTGCTGCGCTGAATCTCTAGCCCGGAAACCACAGACCTGAAACTCATGCCCTGAAACTCATGTCCTGAATCTCATGCCCTGAAACTCCTGCCCTCAAACTCATGCCCTGAATCTCATGCCCTGAAACTCATGCCCTGAATCTCATGCCGTGAAACCCCTGCCCTCAAACTCATGCACTGAAACTCATGCCCTGAATCTCCTGTCCTGAAACTCATGCCCTGAATCTCATGCCCTGAAATTCATGCACTGAAACTCATCCCCTGAATGTCATGCTCTGAAACTCAAGCCCTGATTCTCCTGCCCTGAAACTCACGCCCTGAATCTCATACACTGAAACTCCTGCTCTGAAACTCATGCCCTGAAACTCATGCCCTGAATCTCTTGCCCTGAAAATCCTGCCATGAAACTCCTGCCCTGAAACTACTGCCCTGAATCTCAAGCCCTGAAACCACAGACCTGAAACTCATCCCCTGAAACTCATGTCCTGAATCTCATGCCCAGAAACTCATGCCCTGAATCTCAAGCCATGAAACTGCTGCGCTGAAACTGCTGCGCTGAATCTCAAGCCCGGAAACCACAGACCTGAAACTCATGCCCTGAAACTCCTGCCCTCAAACTCATGTCCTGAATCTCATGCCCTGAAAATTATGCCCTGAATCTAATGCCGTGAAACCCTGCCCTCAAACTCATGCACTGAAACTCATGCCCTGAATCTCCTGTCCTGAAACTCATGCCCCGAATCTCATGCCCTGAAATTGATTCACTGAAACTCATCCCCTGAATGTCATGCTCTGAAACTCAAGCCCTGATTCTCCTGCCCTGAAACTCATGCACTGAATCTCATGCCCTGAAACTCATGTCCTGAATCTCATGCCCTGAAACTCCTGCCCTCAATCTCATGCACTGAAACTCATGTCCTGAATCTCATGCCTTCAAACTCCTGTCCTGAATCACATGCCCTGAAACTCATGCCTTGAAACTACTGCACTGAAACTCATGTCCTGAACCTCATACCCTGAAACTGCTGCCCTGAATATCATGCCATGAATCTCATATCCTGAAACTCATGCCCTGAATTACATGCCCTGAAAATCCTTCACTGAAACTCATGCCCTGAAACTCATGCCATGAATCTCATGCCCTGTAACTTCTGCCCTGAAATTCATTCACTGAATCTCATGCGCTAAATCTCATGACCTTAAACTCAAACCGTGAATCTCCTGCCCGGAAACTCATGCCCTGAATCTCAAGCTCTGAAACACCTGCCCTTAAACTCATGCACTGAAAGACATGCCCTGAAACTCTTGCACTGAAACACCTGCCCTGAATCTCCTGCCCTGAATCTCCTGCCCTGAAACTGCTGCCCTGAATCTCAAGCCCTGAAACCAGAGATTGAAACCCATGCCCTGAAACTCATGCCCTGAATCTCATGCCGTGAAACTCCTGCCCTCAAACTCATGCACTGAAACTCATGCTCTGAATCTCCTGCCCTGAAACTCCTGCACTGAAATACGTGCCCTATAACACCTGCCTTGAAACTCAAGCCCCGAATCTCATGCCCTGAATCTCCTGCCTTGAAACTCATGCCCTGAATCTCATGCCCTCAAACTCTTGCTCTGAATCTCCTGCCCTGAAACCCCTGCACTGAAACACGTGCCCTAAAACACCTGCCTTGAAACTCAAGCCCCGAATCTCATGCCCTGAATCTCCTGCCCTGAATCTCCTGCCTTGAAACTCATACCCTGAATCTCATGCCCTCAAAATCTTGCACTGAAACACCTACCCTAAAACTCATGCCCTGAATCTCATGCCCTGAAATTCCTGCCCTGAAACTCATGCCCTGAATCTCATGCCCTGAAACTCTTGCACTGAAACACCTACCCTAAAACTCATGCCCTGAATCTCATGCCCTGAAATTCCTGCCCTGAAACTCATGCCCTGAATCTCATGCCCTGAAACTCCTGCCATGAAACTCTTGCCCTGAATCTCATGCCCTGAAACTCCTGCCATGAAACTCCTGCCCTGAAACTGCTGCCCTGAATCTCAAGCCCTGAAACCACAGACCTGAAACTCATGCCCTGAAACTCATGACCTGAATATCATGCCCTGAAACTCATGCCCTGAATCTCATGCCGTGAAACTCCTGCCCTCAAACTTATGCACTGAAACTCATGCCCTGAATCTCCTGTCCTGAAACTCATGCCTTGAATCTCACGCCCTGAATCTCATGCACTGAAATTCATGCCCTGAATCTGATGCCCTGAAACTGCTGCGCTGAATCTCAAGCCCGGAAACCACAGACCTGAAACTCATGCCCTGAAAGTCATGTACTGAATCTCAAGCCCTGAGACTCATGTCCTGAATCTCATGCCCTGAAACTCCTGCCCTCAAACCCATGCACTGAAACTCATGCCCTGAATCTCATGCCTTCAAACTCCTGTCCTGAATCACATGCCCTGAAACTCATGCCCTGAATCACATCCCTGAAACTACTGCACTGAAACTGATGTCCTGAATCTCATGCCCTGAAACTGCTGCCCTGAATATCATGCCATGAATCTCATATCCTGAAACTCATGCCCTGAATTAAATGCCCTGAAACTCATGTCCTGAAACTCATGCCCTGAAACTCATGCCCTGAATATCATGCCCTGAAACTCAAACCCTGAATCTCCTGCCCTGAAACTCATGCCCTAAATCTCATACCCTGAAACTCCTGCCCTGAAACTCATGCACTGAAACTCAAATCCTGTTCACATGCCCTAAAACTCCTGCCCTGAATCATCTGCCCAGAAACTCATGCCCTGAATCACATGCCCTGAAATTCCTGTCCTGAATCTCATGCCCTGAAACTCATGCCCTGAATCTCATGCCCTGAAGCACCAGCCCTCAAACTCATACACTGAAACTCATGCACTGAAACTCATGCCCTGAATCTCATGCCTTGAAACTCCTGTCCTGAATCTCATGCCCTGAAATTCATGCCCTGAATCTCATGCCCTGAAGCACCAGCCCTCAAACTCATACACTGAAACTCATGCACTGAAACTCATGCCCTGAATCTCATGCCTTGAAACTCCTGCACTGAAACTCATGCCATGAATCTCATATCCTGAAACACACGCCCTGAATTACATGCCGTCAAACTCCTGCCCTGAAACTCATGTCCTGAAACTCATGCCCTGAATCTCATGCCCTGAAACTCATGCCCTGATTCTCCTGCCCTGAAACTCATGCCCTGAATCTCATGCGCTAAATTTCATGACCTTAAACTCAAGCCGTGAATCTCCTGCCCTGAAACTCATGCCCTTAATCTCATGCTCTGAAACTCCTGCCCTGAAACTCATGCACTGAAAGACATGCCCTGAAACTCTTGCACTGAAGCTCTTGCACTGAAACACCTGCCCAGAATCTCCTGCCCTGAATCTCCTGCCCTGAAACTGCTGCCCTGAATCTCAAGCCCTGAAACCACAGACCTGAAACCCATGCCCTGAAACTCATGTCGTGAATCTCATGCCGTGAAACTCCTGCCCTCAAACTCATGCACTGAAACTCATGCTCTGAATCTCCTGCCCTGAAACTCCTGCACTGAAATACGTGCCCTAAAACACCTGCCTTGAAACTCAAGCCCCGAATCTCATGCCCTGAATCTCCTGCCCTGAATCTCCTGCCTTGAAACTCATGCCCTGAATCTCATGCCCTCAAACTCTTGCTCTGAATCTCCTGCCTTGAAACCCCTGCACTGAAACACGTGCCCTAAAACACCTGCCTTGAAACTCAAGCCCCGAATCTCATGCCCTGCATCTCCTGCCCTGAATCTCCTGCCTTGAAACTCATGCCCTGAATCTCATGCCCTCAAACTCTTGCACTGAAACACCAGCCCTAAAACACATGCCCTGAATGTCATGCCCTGAAATTCCTGCCCTGAAACTCATGACCTGAATCTCATGCCCTGAAACTCTTGCACTGAAACACCTACCCTAAAACTCATGCCCTGAATCTCATGCCCTGAATTTCCTGCCCTGAAACTCATGCCCTGAATCTCATGCCCTGAAAGTCCTGCACTGAAACTCCTGTCATGAAACTCTTGCGCTGAATCTCATGCCGTGAAACTCCTGCCCTCAAACTCATGCACTGAAACTCATGCCCTGAATCTCCTGTCCTGAAACTCTTGCACTGAATCTCATGCCTTGAAACCCCTGCCCTCAAACTCCTGCACAGAAACTCAAGCCCTGATTCTCCTGCCCTGAAACTCATGCCCCGAAGGTCATACCCTGAAACTCCTACCCTGGATCACCTGCCCTGAAACTCATGCCCTGAATCTCATGCCCTGAAACTGCTGCTCTGAAACTGCTGCGCTGAATCTCAAGCCCGGAAACCACAGACCTGAAACTCATGCCCTGAAACTCATGTCCTGAAACTCATGCCCTGAAACTCCTGCCCTCAAACTCATGCCCTGAATCTCATGCCCTGAAAATTATGCCCTGAATCTCATGCCGTGAAACCCTGCCCTCAAACTCATGCACTGAAACTCATGCCCTGAATCTCCTGCCCTGAAACTCATGCCCTGAATCTCATGCCCTGAATCTCATGCCCTGAAATTCATGCACTGAAACTCATCCCCTGAATGTCATGCTCTGAAACTCAAGCCCTGATTCTCCTGCCCTGAAACTCATGTACTGAATCTCATGCCCTGAATCTCTTGCCCTGAAACTCCTGCCATGAAACTCCTGCCCTGAAACTGCTGCCCTGAATCTCAAGCCCTGAAACCACAGACCTGAAACTCATCCCCTGAAACTCATGTCCTGAATCTCGTGCCCTGAAACTCATGCCCTGAATCTTATGCCGTGAAACTCCTGCCCTCAAACTCATGCACTTAAACTCATGCCCTGAATCTCCTGTCCTGAAACTCTTGCCCTGAATCGCATGCCGTGAAACCCCTGCCCTCAAACTCATGCACTGAAACTCATGCCCTGAATTGCCTGTCCTGAAACTCATGCCCTGAATCTCATGCCCTGAAATTCATGCACTGAAACTCATCCCCTGAATGTCATGCTCTGAAACTCAAGCCCTGATTCTCATGCCCTGAATATCATACCCCGAAACTCCTGCCCTGAATCACCTGCCCTGAAACTCATGCCCTGAATCTCAAGCCCTGAAACTGCTGCGCTGAAACTGCTGCGCTGAAACTGCTGCGCTGAATCTCAAGCCCGGAAACCACAGATCTGAAACTCATGCCCTGAAACTCATGTCCTGAATCTCATGCCCTGAAACTCCTGCCCTCAAACTCATGTCCTGAATCTCATGCCCTGAAAATCATGCCCTGAATCTCATGCCGTGAAACCCTGCCCTCAAACTCATGCACTGAAACTCATGCCCTGAATCTCCTGTCCTGAAACTCATGCCCTGAATCTCATGCCCTGAATCTCATGCCCTGAAATTCATGCACTGAAACTCATCCCCTGAATGTCATGCTCTGAAACTCAAGCCCTGATTCTCCTGCCCTGAAACTCATGTACTGAATCTCATGCCCTGAAACTCATGTCCAGAATCTCCTGCCCTGAAACTCCTGCCCTCAAACTCATGCACTGAAACTCATGCCCTGAATCTCATACCCTGAAACTGCTGCACTGAATATCATGCCATGAATCTCATATCCTGAAACTCATGCCCTGAATCTCATGCCGTGAAACCCCTGCCCTCAAACTCATGCACTGAAACTCATGCCCTGAATCTCCTGTCCTGAAACTCATGCCCTGAAACTCATGTCCTGAATCGCATGCCCTGAAACTCATGCCCTGAATCTCATGCCGTGAAACTCCTGCCCTCAAACTCATGCACTGAAACTCATGCCCTGAATCTCCTGTCCTGAAACTCTTGCACTGAATCTCATGCCTTGAAACCCCTGCCCTCAAACTCCTGCACTGAAACTCATGCCCTGAATCTCCTGTCCTGAAACTCATGCCCTGAAACTCATGTCCTGAATCTCATGCCCTGAAACTCATGCCCTGAATCTCATGCCGTGAAACTCCTGCCCTCAAACTCATGCACTGAAACTCATGCCCTGAATCTCCTGTCCTGAAACTCTTGCACTGAATCTCATGCCTTGAAACCCCTGCCCTCAAACTCCTGCACTGAAACTCAAGCCCTGATTCTCCTGCCCTGAAACTCATGACCTGAAGGTCATACCCTGAAACTCCTACCCTGAATCACCTGCCCTGAAACTCATGCCCTGAATCTCATGCCCTGAAACTGCTGCTCTGAAACTGCTGCGCTGAATCTCAGGCCCGGAAACCACAGACCTGAAACTCATGCCCTGAAACTCATGTCCTGAATCTCATGCCCTGAAACTCCTGCCCTCAAACTCATGCCCTGAATCTCATGCCCTGAAACTCATGCCCTGAATCTCATGCCGTGAAACCCCTGCCCTCAAACTCATGCACTGAAACTCATGCCCTGAATCTCCTGTCCTGAAACTCATGCCCTGAATCTCATGCCCTGAAATTCATGCACTGAAACTCATCCCCTGAATGTCATGCTCTGAAACTCAAGCCCTGATTCTCCTGCCCTGAAACTCACGCCCTGAATCTCATACACTGAAACTCCTGCCCTGAAACTCATGCCCTGAATCTCTTGCCCTGAAACTCCTGCCATGAAACTCCTGCCCTGAAAATGCTGCCCTGAATCTCAAGCCCTGAAACCACAGACCTGAAACTCATCCCCTGAAACTCATGTCCTGAATCTCATGCCCAGAAACTCATGCCCTGAATCTCAAGCCATGAAACTGCTGCGCTGAAACTGCTGCGCTGAATCTCAAGCCCGGAAACCACAGACCTGAAACTCATGCCCTGAAACTCCTGCCCTCAAACTCATGTCCTGAATCTCATGCCCTGAAAATTATGCCCTGAATCTAATGCCGTGAAACCCTGCCCTCAAACTCATGCACTGAAACTCATGCCCTGAATCTCCTGTCCTGAAACTCATGCCCCGAATCTCATGCCCTGAAATTGATTCACTGAAACTCATCCCCTGAATGTCATGCTCTGAAACTCAAGCCCTGATTCTCCTGCCCTGAAACTCATGCATTGAATCTCATGCCCTGAAACTCATGTCCTGAATCTCATGCCCTGAAACTCCTGCCCTCAATCTCATGCACTGAAACTCATGCCCTGAATCTCATGCCTTCAAACTCCTGTCCTGAATCACATACCCTGAAACTCATGCCCTGAAACTACTGCACTGAAACTCATGTCCTGAACCTCATACCCTGAAACTGCTGCCCTGAATATCATGCCATGAATCTCATATCCTGAAACTCATGCCCTGAATTACATGCCCTGAAAATCCTTCACTGAAACTCATGCCCTGAAACTCATGCCATGAATCTCATGCCCTGTAACTTCTGCCCTGAAATTCATTCACTGAATCTCATGCGCTAAATCTCATGACCTTAAACTCAAACCGTGAATCTCCTGCCCGGAAACTCATGCCCTGAATCTCAAGCTCTGAAACCCCTGCCCTTAAACTCATGCACTGAAAGACATGCCCTGAAACTCTTGCACTGAAACACCTGCCCTGAATCTCCTGCCCTGAATCTCCTGCCCTGAAACTGCTGCCCTGAATCTCAAGCCCTGAAACCAGAGATTGAAACCCATGCCCTGAAACTCATGCCGTGAATCTCATGCCGTGAAACTCCTGCCCTCAAACTCATGCACTGAAACTCATGCTCTGAATCTCCTGCCCTGAAACTCCTGCACTGAAATACGTGCCCTAAAACACCTGCCTTGAAACTCAAGCCCCGAATCTCATGCCCTGAATCTCCTGCCTTGAAACTCATGCCCTGAATCTCATGCCCTCAAACTCTTGCTCTGAATCTCCTGCCCTGAAACCCCTGCACTGAAACACGTGCCCTAAAACACCTGCCTTGAAACTCAAGCCCCGAATCTCATGCCCTGAATCTCCTGCCCTGAATCTCCTGCCCTGAAACTCGTGTACTGAATCTCATGCCCTGAATCTCTTGCCCTGAAACTCCTGCCATGAAACTCCTGCCCTGAAACTGCTGCCCTGAATCTCAAGCCCTGAAACCACAGACCTGAAACTCATCCCCTGAAACTCATGTCCTGAATCTCATGCCCTGAAACTCATGCCCTGAATCTCATGCCGTGAAACTCCTGCCCTCAAACTCATGCACTTAAACTCATGCCCTGAATCTCCTGTCCTGAAACTCTTGCCCTGAATCGCATGCCGTGAAACCCCTGCCCTCAAACTCATGCACTGAAACTCATGCCCTGAATCTCCTGTCCTGAAACTCATGCCCTGAATCTCATGCCCTGAAATTCATGCACTGAAACTCATCCCCTGAATGTCATGCTCTGAAACTCAAGCCCTGATTCTCATGCCCTGAATATCATACCCCGAAACTCCTGCCCTGAATCACCTGCCCTGAAACTCATGCCCTGAATCTCAAGCCCTGAAACTGCTGCGCTGAAACTGCTGCGCTGAATCTCAAGCCCGGAAACCACAGATCTGAAACTCATGCCCTGAAACTCATGTCCTGAATCTCATGCCCTGAAACTCCTGCCCTCAAACTCATGTCCTGAATCTCATGCCCTGAAAATCATGCCCTGAATCTCATGCCGTGAAACCCTGCCCTCAAACTCATGCACTGAAACTCATGCCCTGAATCTCCTGTCCTGAAACTCATGCCCTGAATCTCATGCCCTGAATCTCATGCCCTGAAATTCATGCACTGAAACTCATCCCCTGAATGTCATGCTCTGAAACTCAAGCCCTGATTCTCCTGCCCTCAAACTCATGCACTGAAACTCATGTCCTGAATCTCATGCCCTGAAACTACTGCACTGAAACTCATGTCCTGAACCTCATACCCTGAAACTGCTGCACTGAATATCATGCCATGAATCTCATATCCTGAAACTCATGCCCTGAATCTCATGCCGTGAAACCCCTGCCCTCAAACTCATGCACTGAAACTCATGCCCTGAATCTCCTGTCCTGAAACTCATGCCCTGAAACTCATGTCCTGAATCTCATGCCCTGAAACTCATGCCCTGAATCTCATGCCGTGAAACTCCTGCCCTCAAACTCATGCACTGAAACTCATGCCCTGAATCTCCTGTCCTGAAACTCATGTACTGAATCTCATGCCTTGAAACCCCTGCCCTCAAACTCCTGCACTGAAACTCAAGCCCTGATTCTCCTGCCCTGAAACTCATGACCTGAAGGTCATACCCTGAAACTCCTACCCTGAATCACCTGCCCTGAAACTCATGCCCTGAATCTCATGCCCTGAAACTGCTGCTCTGAAACTGCTGCGCTGAATCTCAAGCCCGGAAACCACAGACCTGAAACTCATGCCCTGAAACTCATGTCCAGAATCTCATGCCCTGAATCTCCTGCCCTCAAACTCATGCCCTGAATCTCATGCCCTGAAACTCATGCCCTGAATCTCATGCCGTGAAACCCCTGCCCTCAAACTCATGCACTGAAACTCATGCCCTGAATCTCCTGTCCTGAAACTCATGCCCTGAATCTCATGCCCTGAAATTCATGCACTGAAACTCATCCCCTGAATGTCATGCTCTGAAACTCAAGCCCTGAATCTCTTGCCCTGAAACTCCTGCCATGAAACTCCTGCCCTGAAACTGCTGCCCTGAATATCAAGCCCTGAAACCACAGACCTGAAACTCATCCCCTGAAACTCATGTCCTGAATCTCATGCCCAGAAACTCATGCCCTGAATCTCAAGCCATGAAACTGTTGCGCTGAAACTGCTGCGCTGAATCTCAAGCCCGGAAACCACAGACCTGAAACTCATGCCCTGAAACTCCTGCCCTCAAACTCATGTCCTGAATCTCATGCACTGAAACTCATGCCCTGAATCTCCTGTCCTGAAACTCATGCCCCGAATCTCATGCCCTGAAATTGATTCACTGAAACTCATCCCCTGAATGTCATGCTCTGAAACTCAAGCCCTGATTCTCCTGCCCTGAAACTCATGCACTGAATCTCATGCCCTGAAACTCATGTCCTGAATCTCATGCCCTGAAACTCCTGCCCTCAATCTCATGCACTGAAACTCATGCCCTGAATCTCATGCCTTCAAACTCCTGTCCTGAATCACATGCCCTGAAACTCATGCCCTGAAACTACTGCACTGAAACTCATGTCCTGAACCTCATACCCTGAAACTGCTGCCCTGAATATCATGCCATGAATCTCATATCCTGAAACTCATGCCCTGAATTACATGCCCTGAAAATCCTTCACTGAAACTCATGCCCTGAAACTCATGCCATGAATCTCATGCCCTGTAACTTCTGCCCTGAAATTCATTCACTGAATCTCATGCGCTAAAACTCATGACCTTAAACTCAAACCGTGAATCTCCTGCCCTGAAACTCATGCCCTGAATCTCAAGCTCTGAAACCCCTGTCCTTAAACTCATGCACTGAAAGACATGCCCTGAAACTCTTGCACTGAAACACCTGCCCTGAATCTCCTGCCCTGAATCTCCTGCCCTGAAACTGCTGCCCTGAATCTCAAGCCCTGAAACCAGAGATTGAAACCCATGCCCTGAAACTCATGCCCTGAATCTCATGCCGTGAAACTCCTGCCCTCAAACTCATGCACTGAAACTCATGCTCTGAATCTCCTGCCCTGAAACTCCTGCACTGAAATACGTGCCCTAAAACACCTGCCTTGAAACTCAAGCCCCGAATCTCATGCCCTGAATCTCCTGCCTTGAAACTCATGCCCTGAATCTCATGCCCTCAAACTCTTGCTCTGAATCTCCTGCCCTGAAACCCCTGCACTGAAACACGTGCCCTAAAACACCTGCCTTGAAACTCAAGCCCCGAATCTCATGCCTTGAATCTCCTGCCCTGAATCTCCTGCCTTGAAACTCATGCCCTGAATCTCATGCCCTCAAACTCAAGCACTGAAACACCTACCCTAAAACTCATGCCCTGAATCTCATGCCCTGAAATTCCTGCCCTGAAACTCATGCCCTGAATCTCATGCCCTGAAACTCTTGCACTGAAACACCTACCCTAAAACTCATGCCCTGAATCTCATGCCCTGAAATTCCTGCCCTGAAACTCATGCCCTGAATCTCATGCCCTGAAACTCCTGCCATGAAACTCTTGCCCTGAATCTCATGCCCTGAAACTCCTGCCATGAAACTCCTGCCCTGAAACTGCTGCCCTGAATCTCAAGCCCTGAAACCACAGACCTGAAACTCATGCCCTGAAACTCATGACCTGAATCTCATGCCCTGAAACTCATGCCCTGAATCTCATGCCGTGAAACTCCTGCCCTCAAACTCATGCACTGAAACTCATGCCCTGAAACTCCTGTCCTGAAACTCATGCCTTGAATCTCACGCCCTGAATCTCATGCACTGAAATTCATGCACTGAAATTCATCCCCTGAATCTCATGCTCTGAAACTCAAGCCCTGATTCTCCTGCCCTGAAACTCATGCGCTGAAACTCATGCCCTGAATCTCATGCCCTGAAACTGCTGCTCTGAAACTGCTGCGCTGAATCTCAAGCCCGGAAACCACAGACCTGAAACTCATGCCTTGAAACTCATGTACTGAATCTCATGCCCTGAAACTCATGTCCTGAATCTCATGCCCTGAAACTCATGCCCTGAATCTCATCCCTGAAACTACTGCACTTAAACTCATGTCCTCAATCTCATGCCCTGAAACTGCTGCCCTGAATATCATGCCATGAATCTCATATCCTGAAACTCATGCCCTGAATTACATGCCTTGAAACTCCTTCACTGAAAATCATGCCCTGAAACTCATGCCTTGAATATCAAGCCCTGAAACTCATGCCCTGAAACTCATGCCCTGAATCTCATGCCCTGAAACTGCTGCTCTGAAACTGCTGCGCTGAATCTCAAGCCCGGAAACCACAGACCTGAAACTCATGCCCTGAAAGTCATGTACTGAATCTCAAGCCCTGAAACTCATGTCCTGAATCTCATGCCCTGAAACTCCTGCCCTCAAACCCATGCACTGAAACTCATGCCCTGAATCTCATGCCTTGAAACTCCTGTCCTGAATCTCATGCCCTGAAATTCATGCCCTGAATCTCATGCCCTGAAACTCCTGCGCTGAAACTCATGCCATGAATCTCATATCCTGAAACACACGCCCTGAATTACATGCCGTGAAACTCCTGCCCTGAAACTCATGTCCTGAAACTCATGCTCTGAAACTGCTGCGCTGAATCTCAAGCCCGGAAACCACAGACCTGAAACTCATGCCCTGAAACTCATGTACTGAATCTCATGCCCTGAAACTCATGTCCTGAATCTCATGCCCTGAAACTCATGCCCTGAATCTCATCCCTGAAACTACTGCACTGAAACTCATGTCCTCAATCTCATGCCCTGAAACTGCTGCCCTGAATATCATGCCATGAATCTCATATCCTGAAACTCATGCCCTGAATTACATGCCCTGAAACTCCTTCACTGAAACTCATGCCCTGAAACTCATTCCCTGAATCTGATGCCCTGAAACTGCTGCGCTGAATCTCAAGCCCGGAAACCACAGACCTGAAACTCATGCCCTGAAAGTCATGTACTGAATCTCAAGCCCTGAAACTCATGTCCTGAATCTCATGCCCTGAAACTCCTGCCCTCAAACCCATGCACTGAAACTCATGCCCTGAATCTCATGCCTTCAAACTCCTGTCCTGAATCACATGCCCTGAAACTCATGCCCTGAATCACATCCCTGAAACTACTGCACCGAAACTGATGTCCTGAATCTCATGCCCTGAAACTGCTGCCCTGAATATCATGCCATGAATCTCATATCCTGAAACTCATGCCCTGAATTAAATGCCCTGAAACTCATGTCCTGAAACTCATGCCCTGAAACTCATGCCCTGAATATCATGCCCTGAAACTCAAACCCTGAATCTCCTGCCCTGAAACTCATGCCCTAAATCTCATACCCTGAAACTCCTGCCCTGAAACTCATGCACTGAAACTCAAATCCTGTTCACATGCCCTAAAACTCCTGCCCTGAATCATCTGCCCAGAAACTCATGCCCTGAATCACATGCCCTGAAATTCCTGTCCTGAATCTCATGCCCTGAAACTCATGCCCTGAATCTCATGCCCTGAAGCACCAGCCCTCAAACTCATACACTGAAACTCATGCACTGAAACTCATGCCCTGAATCTCATGCCTTGAAACTCCTGTCCTGAATCTCATGCCCTGAAATTCATGCCCTGAATCTCATGCCCTGAAGCACCAGCCCTCAAACTCATACACTGAAACTCATGCACTGAAACTCATGCCCTGAATCTCATGCCTTGAAACTCCTGCACTGAAACTCATGCCATGAATCTCATATCCTGAAACACACGCCCTGAATTACATGCCGTCAAACTCCTGCCCTGAAACTCATGTCCTGAAACTCATGCCCTGAATCTCATGCCCTGAAACTCATGCCCTGATTCTCCTGCCCTGAAACTCATGCCCTGAATCTCATGCGCTAAATTTCATGACCTTAAACTCAAGCCGTGAATCTCCTGCCCTGAAACTCATGCCCTTAATCTCATGCTCTGAAACTCCTGCCCTGAAACTCATGCACTGAAAGACATGCCCTGAAACTCTTGCACTGAAGCTCTTGCACTGAAACACCTGCCCAGAATCTCCTGCCCTGAATCTCCTGCCCTGAAACTGCTGCCCTGAATCTCAAGCCCTGAAACCACAGACCTGAAACCCATGCCCTGAAACTCATGTCGTGAATCTCATGCCATGAAACTCATGCCCTGAATCTCATGCCGTGAAACTCCTGCCCTCAAACTCATGCACTGAAACTCATGCCCTGAATCTCCTGTCCTGAAACTCATGCACTGAATCTCATGCCCTGAATCTCATGCCCTGACATTCATGCACTGAAAATCATCCCCTGAATGTCATGCTCTGAAACTCAACCCCAGATTCTCCTGCCCTGAAACTCCTGCCCTGAATCTCATGCCCTGAAACTGCTGCTCTGAAACTGCTGCGCTGAATCTCAAGCCCGGAAACCGCAGACCTGAAACTCATGCCCAGAAACTCATGTACTGAATCTCATGCCCTGAAAGTCATGTCCTGAATCTCATGCCCTGAAACTCCTGCCCTGAAACCCATGCACTGAAACTCATGCCCTGAATCTCATGCCTTGAAACTCCTGTCCTGAATCACATGCCCTGAATCTCATGCCCTGAATCTCATGCCTGAAACTACTGCACTGAAACTCATGTCCTGAATCTCATGCCCTGAAACTCCTGCACTGAAACACGTGCCCTAAAACACCTGCCTTGAAACTCAAGCCCCGAAACTCATGCCCTGAATCTCCTGCCCTGAATCTCCTGCCCTGAAACTCATGCCCTGAAACTGCTGCCCTGAATCTCAAGCACTGAAACCACAGACCTGAAACTCATGCCCTGAAACTCATGTCCTTAATCTCCTGCCCTGAAACTCATGCCCTGAATCTCATGCCGTGAAACTCCTGCCCTCAAATTCCTGCACTGAAACTCATGCCCTGAATGTCATACCCTGAAACTCCTACCCTGAATCACCTGCCCTGAAACTAATGCCCTGAATCTCATGCCCTGAAACTGCTGCTCTGAAACTGCTGCGCTGAATCTCAAGCCCGGAAACCACAGACCTGAAACTCATGCCCTGAAACTCAGGTCCTGAATCTCATGCTCTGAAACTCCTGCCCTCAAACTCATGCCCTGAATCTCATGCCCTGAAACTCATGCCCTGAATCTCATGCCGTGAAACCCCTGCCTCAAACTCATGCACTGAAACTCATGCCCTGAATCGCCTGTCCAGAAACTCATGCCCTGAATCTCCTGTCCTGAAACTCCTGCACTGAAACTCATGCCATGAATCTCATATCCTGAAACACACGCCCTGAATTACATGCCGTCAAACTCCTGCCCTGAAACTCATGTCCTGAAACTCATGCCCTGAATCTCATGCCCTGAAACTCATGCCCTGATTCTCCTGCCCTGAAACTCATGCCCTGAATCTCATGCGCTAAATTTCATGACCTTAAACTCAAGCCGTGAATCTCCTGCCCTGAAACTCATGCCCTTAATCTCATGCTCTGAAACTCCTGCCCTGAAACTCATGCACTGAAAGACATGCCCTGAAACTCTTGCACTGAAGCTCTTGCACTGAAACACCTGCCCAGAATCTCCTGCCCTGAATCTCCTGCCCTGAAACTGCTGCCCTGAATCTCAAGCCCTGAAACCACAGACCTGAAACCCATGCCCTGAAACTCATGTCGTGAATCTCATGCCATGAAACTCATGCCCTGAATCTCATGCCGTGAAACTCCTGCCCTCAAACTCATGCACTGAAACTCATGCCCTGAATCTCCTGTCCTGAAACTCATGCACTGAATCTCATGCCCTGAATCTCATGCCCTGATATTCATGCACTGAAAATCATCCCCAGAATGTCATGCTCTGAAACTCAACCCCAGATTCTCCTGCCCTGAAACTCCTGCCCTGAATCTCATGCCCTGAAACTGCTGCTCTGAAACTGCTGCGCTGAATCTCAAGCCCGGAAACCGCAGACCTGAAACTCATGCCCAGAAACTCATGTACTCAATCTCATCCCCTGAAACTCATGTCCTGAATCTCATGCCCTGAAACTCCTGCCCTGAAACCCATGCACTGAAACTCATGCCCTGAATCTCATGCCTTCAAACTCCTGTCCTGAATCACATGCCCTGAATCTCATGCCCTGAATCTCATGCCTGAAACTACTGCACTGAAACTCATGTCCTGAATCTCATGCCCTGAAACTCCTGCACTGAAACACGTGCCCTAAAACACCTGCCTTGAAACTCAAGCCCCGAAACTCATGCCCTGAATCTCCTGCCCTGAATCTCCTGCCCTGAAACTCATGCCCTGAAACTGCTGCCCTGAATCTCAAGCACTGAAACCACAGACCTGAAACTCATGCCCTGAAACTCATGTCCTTAATCTCCTGCCCTGAAACTCATGCCCTGAATCTCATGCCGTGAAACTCCTGCCCTCAAATTCCTGCACTGAAACTCATGCCCTGAATGTCATACCCTGAAACTCCTACCCTGAATCACCTGCCCTGAAACTAATGCCCTGAATCTCATGCCCTGAAACTGCTGCTCTGAAACTGCTGCGCTGAATCTCAAGCCCGGAAACCACAGACCTGAAACTCATGCCCTGAAACTCATGTCCTGAATCTCATGCTCTGAAACTCCTGCCCTCAAACTCATGCCCTGAATCTCATGCCCTGAAACTCATGCCCTGAATCTCATGCCGTGAAACCCCTGCCTCAAACTCATGCACTGAAACTCATGCCCTGAATCGCCTGTCCAGAAACTCATGCCCTGAATCTCCTGTCCTGAAACTCATGCCCTGAATCTCATGCCGTGAATCTCATGCCCCGAAATTCATGCACTGAAACTCATCCCCTGAATGTCATTCTCTGAAACTCAAGCCCTGATTCTCCTGCCCTGAAACTCATGTACTGAATCTCATGCCTTGAAACTCATGTCCTGAATCTCATGCTCTGAAACTCCTGCCCTCAAACTCATGCACTGAAACTCATGCCCTGAATCTCATGCCTTCAAACTCCTGTCCTGAAATACATGCCCTGAAGCTCATGCCCTGAAACTTCTGCACTGAAACTCATGTCCTGAACCTCATACCCTGAAACTGCTGCCCTGAATATCATGCCATGAATCTCATATCCTGAAACTCATGCCCTGAATTACATGCCCTGAAACTCCTTCACTGAAGCTCATGCCCTGAAACTCATGCCATGAATCTCATGCCCTGAAACTTCTGCCCTGAAACTCATGCACTGAATCTCATGCGCTAAATCTCATGACCTCAAACTCAAACCGTGAATCTCCTGCCCTGAAACACATGCCCTGAATCTTAAGCTCTGAAACTCCTGCCCTGAAACTCATGCACTGAAAGACATGCCCTGAAACTCTTGCACTGAAACTCTTGCACTGAAACACCTGCCCTGAATCTCCTGCCCTGAATCTCCTGCCCTGAAACTGCTGCCCTGAATCTCAAGCCCTGAAACCAGAGATTGAAACCCATGCCCTGAAACTCATGCCCTGAATCTCATGCCGTGAAACTCCTGCCCTCAAACTCATGCACTGAAACTCATGCTCTGATTCTCCTGCCCTGAAACTCACGCCCTGAATCTCATACACTGAAACTCCTGCCATGAAACTCATGCCCTGAAACTCATGCCCTGAATCTCTTGCCCTGAAACTCCTGCCATGAAACTCCTACCCTGAAACTGCTGCCCTGAATCTCAAGCCCTGAAACCACAGACCTGAAACTCATCCCCTGAAACTCACGTCCTGAATCTCATGCCCTGAAACTCATGCCCTGAATCTCAAGCCCTGAAACTGCTGCGCTGAAACTGCTGCGCTGAATCTCAAGCCCGGAAACCACAGACCTGAAACTCATGCCCTGAAACTCCTGCCCTCAAACTCATGTCCTGAATCTCATGCCCTGAAAATTATATCCTGAATCTCATGCCGTGAAACCCTGCCCTCAAACTCATGCACTGAAACTCATGCCCTGAATCTCTTGTCCTGAAACTCATGCCCTGAATTTTATGCCCTGAATCTCATGCCCTGAAATCCATACACTGAAACTGATCCCCTGAATGTCATGCTTGAAACTCAAGCCCTGATTCTCCTGCCCTGAAACTCATGTACTTTAATCTCATGCCCTGAATCTCTTTCCCTGAAACCTCTGCCATGAAACTCCTGCCCTGAAACTGCTGCCCTGAATCTCAAGCCCTGAAACCACAGACCTGAAACTCATCCCCTGAAACTCATGTCCTGAATCTCATGCCCTGAAACTGATGCCCTGAATCTCATGCCGTGAAACTCCTGCCCTCAAACTCATGCACTTAAACTCATGCCCTGAATCTCATGCCCTGAAAATCATGCCCTGAATCTCATGCCGTGAAACCCTGCCCTCAAACTCATGCACTGAAACTCATGCCCTGAATCTCCTGTCCTGAAACTCATGCCCTGAAATTCATGCACTGAAACTCATCCCCTGAATGTCATGCTCTGAAACTCAAGCCCTGATTCTCCTGCCCTGAAACTCATGTACTGAATCTCATGCCCTGAAACTCATGTCCAGAATCTCCTGCCCTGAAACTCCTGCCCTCAAACTCATGCACTGAAACTCATGCCCTGAATCTCATGCCCTGAAACTACTGCACTGAAACTCATGTCCTGAACCTCATACCCTGAAACTGCTGCACTGAATATCATGCCATGAATCTCATATCCTGAAACTCATGCCCTGAATCTCATGCCGTGAAACCCCTGCCCTCAAACTCATGCACTGAAACTCATGCCCTGAATTTCCTGTCCTGAAACTCTTGCACTGAATCTCATGCCTTGAAACCCCTGCCCTCAAACTCCTGCACTGAAACTCAAGCCCTGATTCTCCTGCCCTGAAACTCATGACCTGAAGGTCATACCCTGAAACTCCTACCCTGAATCACCTGCCCTGAAACTCATGCCCTGAATCTCATGCCCTGAAACTGCTGCTCTGAAACTGCTGCGCTGAATCTCTAGCCCGGAAACCACAGACCTGAAACTCATGCCCTGAAACTCATGTCCTGAATCTCATGCCCTGAAACTCCTGCCCTCAAACTCATGCCCTGAATCTCATGCCCTGAAACTCATGCCCTGAATCTCATGCCGTGAAACCCCTGCCCTCAAACTCATGCACTGAAACTCATGCCCTGAATCTCCTGTCCTGAAACTCATGCCCTGAATCTCATGCCCTGAAATTCATGCACTGAAACTCATCCCCTGAATGTCATGCTCTGAAACTCAAGCCCTGATTCTCCTGCCCTGAAACTCACGCCCTGAATCTCATACACTGAAACTCCTGCCCTGAAACTCATGCCCTGAAACTCATGCCCTGAATCTCTTGCCCTGAAAATCCTGCCATGAAACTCCTGCCCTGAAACTGCTGCCCTGAATCTCAAGCCCTGAAACCACAGACCTGAAACTCATCCCCTGAAACTCATGTCCTGAATCTCATGCCCAGAAACTCATGCCCTGAATCTCAAGCCATGAAACTGCTGCGCTGAAACTGCTGCGCTGAATCTCAAGCCCGGAAACCACAGACCTGAAACTCATGCCCTGAAACTCCTGCCCTCAAACTCATGTCCTGAATCTCATGCCCTGAAAATTATGCCCTGAATCTAATGCCGTGAAACCCTGCCCTCAAACTCATGCACTGAAACTCATGCCCTGAATCTCCTGTCCTGAAACTCATGCCCCGAATCTCATGCCCTGAAATTGATTCACTGAAACTCATCCCCTGAATGTCATGCTCTGAAACTCAAGCCCTGATTCTCCTGCCCTGAAACTCATGCACTGAATCTCATGCCCTGAAACTCATGTCCTGAATCTCATGCCCTGAAACTCCTGCCCTCAATCTCATGCACTGAAACTCATGCCCTGAATCTCATGCCTTCAAACTCCTGTCCTGAATCACATGCCCTGAAACTCATGCCTTGAAACTACTGCACTGAAACTCATGTCCTGAACCTCATACCCTGAAACTGCTGCCCTGAATATCATGCCCTGAATCTCATATCCTGAAACTCATGCCCTGAATTACATGCCCTGAAAATCCTTCACTGAAACTCATGCCCTGAAACTCATGCCATGAATCTCATGCCCTGTAACTTCTGCCCTGAAATTCATTCACTGAATCTCATGCGCTAAATCTCATGACCTTAAACTCAAACCGTGAATCTCCTGCCCGGAAACTCATGCCCTGAATCTCAAGCTCTGAAACCCCTGCCCTTAAACTCATGCACTGAAAGACATGCCCTGAAACTCTTGCACTGAAACACCTGCCCTGAATCTCCTGCCCTGAATCTCCTGCCCTGAAACTGCTGCCCTGAATCTCAAGCCCTGAAACCAGAGATTGAAACCCATGCCCTGAAACTCATGCCCTGAATCTCATGCCGTGAAACTCCTGCCCTCAAACTCATGCACTGAAACTCATGCTCTGAATCTCCTGCCCTGAAACTCCTGCACTGAAATACGTGCCCTAAAACACCTGCCTTGAAACTCAAGCCCCGAATCTCATGCCCTGAATCTCCTGCCTTGAAACTCATGCCCTGAATCTCATGCCCTCAAACTCTTGCTCTGAATCTCCTGCCCTGAAACCCCTGCACTGAAACACGTGCCCTAAAACACCTGCCTTGAAACTCAAGCCCCGAATCTCATGCCCTGAATCTCCTGCCCTGAATCTCCTGCCTTGAAACTCATACCCTGAATCTCATGCCCTCAAAATCTTGCACTGAAACACCTACCCTAAAACTCATGCCCTGAATCTCATGCCCTGAAATTCCTGCCCTGAAACTCATGCCCTGAATCTCATGCCCTGAAACTCTTGCACTGAAACACCTACCCTAAAACTCATGCCCTGAATCTCATGCCCTGAAATTCCTGCCCTGAAACTCATGCCCTGAATCTCATGCCCTGAAACTCCTGCCATGAAACTCTTGCCCTGAATCTCATGCCCTGAAACTCCTGCCATGAAACTCCTGCCCTGAAACTGCTGCCCTGAATCTCAAGCCCTGAAACCACAGACCTGAAACTCATGCCCTGAAACTCATGACCTGAATATCATGCCCTGAAACTCATGCCCTGAATCTCATGCCGTGAAACTCCTGCCCTCAAACTTATGCACTGAAACTCATGCCCTGAATCTCCTGTCCTGAAACTCATGCCTTGAATCTCACGCCCTGAATCTCATGCACTGAAATTCATGCACTGAAATTCATCCCCTGAATCTCTTGCTCTGAAACTCAAGCCCTGATTCTCCTGCCCTGAAACTCATCCGCTGAAACTCATGCCCTGAATCTCATGCCCTGAAACTGCTGCTCTGAAACTGCTGCGCTGAATCTCAAGCCCGGAAACCACAGACCTGAAACTCATGCCTTGAAACTCATGTACTGAATCTCATGCCCTTAAACTCATGTCCTGAATCTCATGCCCTGAAACTCATGCCCTGAATCTCATCCCTGAAACTACTGCACTTAAACTCATGTCCTCAATCTCATGCCCTGAAACTGCTGCCCTGAATATCATGCCATGAATCTCATATCCTGAAACTCATGCCCTGAATTACATGCCCTGAAACTCCTTCACTGAAAATCATGCCCTGAAACTCATGCCCTGAAACTCATGCCCTGAATCTCATGCCCTGAAACTGCTGCTCTGAAACTGCTGCGCTGAATCTCAAGCCCGGAAACCACAGACCTGAAACTCATGCCCTGAAAGTCATGTACTGAATCTCAAGCCCTGAAACTCATGTCCTGAATCTCATGCCCTGAAACTCCTGCCCTCAAACCCATGCACTGAAACTCATGCCCTGAATCTCATGCCTTGAAACTCCTGTCCTGAATCTCATGCCCTGAAATTCATGCCCTGAATCTCATGCCCTGAAACTCCTGCACTGAAACTCATGCCATGAATCTCATATCCTGAAACACACGCCCTGAATTACATGCCGTGAAACTCCTGCCCTGAAACTCATGTCCTGAAACTCATGCTCTGAAACTGCTGCGCTGAATCTCAAGCCCGGAAACCACAGACCTGAAACTCATGCCCTGAAACTCATGTACTGAATCTCATGCCCTGAAACTCATGTCCTGAATCTCATGCCCTGAAACTCATGCCCTGAATCTCATCCCTGAAACTACTGCACTGAAACTCATGTCCTCAATCTCATGCCCTGAAACTGCTGCCCTGAATATCATGCCATGAATCTCATATCCTGAAACTCATGCCCTGAATTACATGCCCTGAAACTCCTTCACTGAAAATCATGCCCTGAGACTCATGCCTTGAATATCAAGCCCTGAAACTCATGCCCTGAAACTCATGCCCTGAATCTGATGCCCTGAAACTGCTGCGCTGAATCTCAAGCCCGGAAAGCACAGACCTGAAACTCATGCCCTGAAAGTCATGTACTGAATCTCAAGCCCTGAAACTCATGTCCTGAATCTCATGCCCTGAAACTCCTGCCCTCAAACCCATGCACTGAAACTCATGCCCTGAATCTCATGCCTTCAAACTCCTGCCCTGAATCACATGCCCTGAAACTCATGCCCTGAATCACATCCCTGAAACTACTGCACTGAAACTGATGTCCTGAATCTCATGCCCTGAAACTGCTGCCCTGAATATCATGCCATGAATCTCATATCCTGAAAGTCATGCCCTGAATTACATGCCCTGAAACTCATGTCCTGAAACTCATGCCCTGAAACTCATGCCCTGAATATCATGCCCTGAAACTCAAACCCTGAATCTCCTGCCCTGAAACTCATGCCCTAAATCTCATACCCTGAAACTCCTGCCCTGAAACTCATGCACTGAAACTCAAATCCTGTTCACATGCCCTAAAACTCCTGCCCTGAATCATCTGCCCAGAAACTCATGCCCTGAATCACATGCCCTGAAATTCCTGTCCTGAATCTCATGCCCTGAAACTCATGCCCTGAATCTCATGCCCTGAAGCACCAGCCCTCAAACTCATACACTGAAACTCATGCACTGAAACTCATGCCCTGAATCTCATGCCTTGAAACTCCTGTCCTGAATCTCATGCCCTGAAATTCATGCCCTGAATCTCATGCCCTGAAGCTCCTGCACTGAAACTCATGCCATGAATCTCATATCCTGAAACACACGCCCTGAATTACATGCCGTCAAACTCCTGCCCTGAAACTCATGTCCTGAAACTCATGCCCTGAATCTCATGCCCTGAAACTCATGCCCTGATTCTCCTGCCCTGAAACTCATGCCCTGAATCTCATGCGCTAAATTTCATGACCTTAAACTCAAGCCGTGAATCTCCTGCCCTGAAACTCATGCCCTTAATCTCATGCTCTGAAACTCCTGCCCTGAAACTCATGCACTGAAAGACATGCCCTGAAACTCTTGCACTGAAGCTCTTGCACTGAAACACCTGCCCAGAATCTCCTGCCCTGAATCTCCTGCCCTGAAACTGCTGCCCTGAATCTCAAGCCCTGAAACCACAGACCTGAAACCCATACCCTGAAACTCATGTCGTGAATCTCATGCCATGAAACTCATGCCCTGAATCTCATGCCGTGAAACTCCTGCCCTCAAACTCATGCACTGAAACTCATGCCCTGAATCTCCTGTCCTGAAACTCATGCACTGAATCTCATGCCCTGAATCTCATGCACTGACATTCATGCACTGAAAATCATCCCCTGAATGTCATGCTCTGAAACTCAAGCCCAGATTCTCCTGCCCTGAAACTCCTGCCCTGAATCTCATGCCCTGAAACTGCTGCTCTGAAACTGCTGCGCTGAATCTCAAGCCCGGAAACCGCAGACCTGAAACTCATGCCCAGAAACTCATGTACTGAATCTCATGCCCTGAAACTCATGTCCTGAATCTCATGCCCTGAAACTCCTGCCCTGAAACCCATGCACTGAAACTCATGCCCTGAATCTCATGCCTTCAAACTCCTGTCCTGAATCACATGCCCTGAATCTCATGCCCTGAATCTCATGCCTGAAACTACTGCACTGAAACTCATGTCCTGAATCTCATGCCCTGAAACTCCTGCACTGAAACACGTGCCCTAAAACACCTGCCTTGAAACTCAAGCCCCGAAACTCATGCCCTGAATCTCCTGCCCTGAATCTCCTGCCCTGAAACTCATGCCCTGAAACTGCTGCCCTGAATCTCAAGCACTGAAACCACAGACCTGAAACTCATGCCCTGAAACTCATGTCCTTAATCTCCTGCCCTGAAACTCATGCCCTGAATCTCATGCCGTGAAACTCCTGCCCTCAAACTCCTGCACTGAAACTCATGCCCTGAATGTCATACCCTGAAACTCCTACCCTGAATCACCTGCCCTGAAACTCATGCCCTGAATCTCATGCCCTGAAACTGCTGCTCTGAAACTGCTGCGCTGAATCTCAAGCCCGGAAACCACAGACCTGAAACTCATGCCCTGAAACTCATGTCCTGAATCTCATGCTCTGAAACTCCTGCCCTGAAACTCATGCCCTGAAACTGCTGCCCTGAATCTCAAGCACTGAAACCACAGACCTGAAACTCATGCCCTGAAACTCATGTCCTTAATCTCCTGCCCTGAAACTCATGCCCTGAATCTCATGCCGTGAAACTCCTGCCCTCAAACTCCTGCACTGAAACTCATGCCCTGAATGTCATGCCCTGAAATTCATGCACTGAAACTCATCCCCTGAATGTCATTCTCTGAAACTCAAGCCCTGATTCTCCTGCCCTGAAACTCATGTACTGAATCTCATGCCTTGAAACTCATGTCCTGAATCTCATGCTCTGAAACTCCTGCCCTCAAACTCATGCACTGAAACTCATGCCCTGAATCTCATGCCCTCAAACTCCTGTCCTGAATCACATGCCCTGAAACTCATGCCCTGAAACTTCTGCACTGAAACTCATGTCCTGAACCTCATACCCTGAAACTGCTGCCCTGAATATCATGCCATGAATCTCATATCCTGAAACTCATGCCCTGAATTACATGCCCTGAAACTCCTTCACTGAAGCTCATGCCCTGAAACTCATGCCATGAATCTCATGCCCTGAAACTTCTGCCCTGAAACTCATGCACTGAATCTCATGCGCTAAATCTCATGACCTCAAACTCAAACCGTGAATCTCCTGCCCTGAAACACATGCCCTGAATCTTAAGCTCTGAAACTCCTGCCCTGAAACTCATGCACTGAAAGACATGCCCTGAAACTCTTGCACTGAAACTCTTGCACTGAAACACCTGCCCTGAATCTCCTGCCCTGAATCTCCTGCCCTGAAACTGCTGCCCTGAATCTCAAGCCCTGAAACCAGAGATTGAAACCCATGCCCTGAAACTCATGCCCTGAATCTCATGCCGTGAAACTCCTGCCCTCAAACTCATGCACTGAAACTCATGCTCTGAATCTCCTGCCCTGAAACTCCTGCACTGAAATACGTGCCCTAAAACACCTGCCTTGAAACTCAAGCCCCGAATCTCATGCCCTGAACCTCCTGCCCTGAATCTCCTGCCTTGAAACTCATGCCCTGAATCTCATGCCCTCAAACTCTTGCTCTGAATCTCCTGCCTTGAAACCCCTGCACTGAAACACGTGCCCTAAAACACCTGCCTTGAAACTCAAGCCCCGAATCTCATGCCCTGCATCTCCTGCCCTGAATCTCCTGCCTTGAAACTCATGCCCTGAATTTCATGCCCTCAAACTCTTGCACTGAAACACCAGCCCTAAAACACATGCCCTGAATGTCATGCCCTGAAATTCCTGCCCTGAAACTCATGCCCTGAATCTCATGCCCTGAAACTCTTGCACTGAAACACCTACCCTAAAACTCATGCCCTGAATCTCATGCCCTGAATTTCCTGCCCTGGAACTCATGCCCTGAATCTCATGCCCTGAAAGTCCTGCACTGAAACTCCTGTCATGAAACTCTTGCCCTGAATCTCATGCCCTGAAACTCCTGCCATGAAACTACCGCCCTGAAACTGCTGCCCTGAATCTCAAGCCCTGAAACCACAGACCTGAAACTCATGCCCTGAAACTCATGTCCTGAATCTCATGCCCTGAAACTCATGCCCTGAATCTCATGCCGTGAAACTCCTGCCCTCAAACTCATGCACTGAAACTCATGCCCTGAATCTCCTGTCCTGAAACTCTTGCACTGAATCTCATGCCTTGAAACCCCTGCCCTCAAACTCCTGCACTGAAACTCATGCCCTGAATCTCCCGTCCTGAAACTCATGCCCTGAATCTCATGCCCTTAATTTCCTGCCCTGAAACTCATGCCCTGAATCTCATGCCCTGAAAGTCCTGCACTGAAACTCCTGTCATGAAACTCTTGCCCTGAATCTCATGCCCTGATTCTCCTGCCCTGAAACTCATGCCCTGAATGTCATACCCTGAAACTCCTACCCTGAATCACCTGCCCTGAAACTCATGCCCTGAATCTCATGCCCTGAAACTGCTGTTCTGAAACTGCTGCGCTGAATCTCAAGCCCGGAAACCACAGACCTGAAACTCATGCCCTGAAACTCCTGTCCTGAATCTCATGCCCTGAAACTCCTGCCCTCAAACCCATGCCCTGAATCTCATGCCCTGAAACTCATGCCGTGAATCTCATGCCGTGAAACCCCTGCCCTCAAACTCATGCACTGAAACTCATGCCCTGAATCTCCTGTCCTGAAACTCATGCCCTGAATCTCATGCCCTGAAATTCATGCACTGAAACTCATCCCCTGAATGTCATGCTCTGAAACTCAAGCCCTGATTCTCCTGCCCTGAAACTCACGCCCTGAATCTCATACACTGAAACTCCTGCCCTGAAACTCATGCCCTGAAACTCATGCCCTGAATCTCTTGCCTTGAAACTCCTGCCATGAAACTCCTGCCCTGAAACTGCTGCCCTGAATCTCAAGCCCTGAAACCACAGACCTGAAACTCATGTCCTGAATCTCATGCCCTGAAACTCATGCCCTGAATCTCATGCCGTGAAACTCCTGCCCTCAAACTCATGCACTTAAACTCATGCCCTGAATCTCCTGTCCTGAAACTCTTGCCCTGAATCTCATGCCGTGAAACCCCTGCCCTCAAACTCATGCACTGAAACTCATGCCCTGGATCTCCTGTCCTGAAACTCATGCCCTGAATCTCATGCCCTGAATCTCATGCCCTGAATTTCATGCACTGAAACTCATTCCCTGAATGTCATGCTCTGAAACTCAAGCCCTGATTCTCATGCCCTGAAACTCATGCCCTGAATATCATACCCCGAAACTCCTGCCCTGAATCACCTGCCCTGAAACTCATGCCCTGAATCTCAAGCCCTGAAACTGCGGCGCTGAAACTACTGCGCTGAATCTCAAGCCCGGAAACCACAGACCTGAAACTCATGCCCTGAAACTCATGTCCTGAATCTCATGCCCTGAAACTCCTGCCCTCAAACTCATCTCCTGAATCTCATGCCCTGAAAATCATGCCCTGAATCTCATGCCGTGAAACCCTGCCGTCAAACACATGCACTGAAACTCATGCCCTGAATCTCCTGTACTGATTCTCATGCCCTGAAACTCATGTCCAGAATCTCATGCCCTGAAACTCCTGCCCTCAAACTCATGCACGGAAACTCATGCCCTGAATCTCATGCCTTCAAACTCCTGTCCTGAATCACATGCCCTGAAACTCATGCCCTGAAACTACTGCACTGAAACTCATGTCCTGAACCTCATACCCTGAAACTGCTGCCCTGAATATCATGCCATGAATCTCATATCCTGAAAGTCATGTCCTGAATTACATGCCCTGAAACTCCTTCACTGAAACTCATGCCCTGAAACTCATGCCATGAATCTCATGCCCTGAAACTTCTGCCCTGAACCTCATGCACTGAAACTCATGCGCTAAATCTCATGACCTCAAACTCAAACCGTGAATCTCCTGCCCTGAAACTCATGCCCTGAATCTCAAGCTCTGAAACCCCTGCCCTGAAACTCATGCACTGAAAGACATGCCCTGAAACTCTTGCACTGAAACTCTTGCACTGAAACACCTGCCCTGAATCTCCTGCCCTGAATCTCCTGCCCTAAAACACCTGCCTTGAAACTCAAGCCCCGAATCTCATGCCCTGAAACTCCTGCCCTCAAACTCATGCCCTGAATCTCATGCCCTGAAACTCATGCCCTGAATCTCATGCCGTGAAACCCCTGCCCTCAAACTCATGCACTGAAACTCATGCCCTGAATCTCCTGTCCTGAAACTCATGCCCTGAATCTCATGCCCTGAAATTCATGCACTGAAACTCATCCCCTGAATGCCATGCTCTGAAACTCAAGCCCTGATTCTCCTGCCCTGAAACTCACGCCCTGAATCTCATACACTGAAACTCCTGCCATGAAACTCATGCCCTGAAACTCATGCCCTGAATCTCTTGCCCTGAAACTCCTGCCATGAAACTCCTGCCCTGAAACTGCTGCCCTGAATCTCAAGCCCTGAAACCACAGACCTGAAACTCATCCCCTGAAACTCATGTCCTGAATCTCATGCCCTGAAACTCATGCCCTGAATCTCAAGCCCTGAAACTGCTGCGCTGAAATTGCTGCGCTGAATCTCAAGCCCGGAAACCACAGACCTGAAACTCATGCCCTGAAACTCCTGCCCTCAAACTCATGTCCTGAATCTCATGCCCTGAAAATTATATCCTGAATCTCATGCCGTGAAACCCTGCCCTCAAACTCATGCACTGAAACTCATGCCCTGAATCTCTTGTCCTGAAACTCATGCCCTGAATTTTATGCCCTGAATCTCATGCCCTGAAATTCATGCACTGAAACTGATCCCCTGAATGTCATGCTTGAAACTCAAGCCCTGATTCTCCTGCCCTGAAACTCATGTACTGAATCTCATGCCCTGAATTTCTTTCCCTGAAACTCCTGCCATGAAACTCCTGCCCTGAAACTGCTGCCCTGAATCTCAAGCCCTGAAACCACAGACCTGAAACTCATCCACTGAAACTCATGTCCTGAATCTCATGCCGTGAAACTCCTGCCCTCAAACTCATGCACTTAAACTCATGCCCTGAATCTCCTGTCCTGAAACTCTTGCCCTGAATCTCATGCCGTGAAACCCCTGCCCTCAAACTCATGCACTGAAACTCATGCCCTGAATCTCCTGTCCTGAAACTCATGCCCTGAATCTCATGCCCTGAATCTCATGCCCTGAAATTCATGCACTGAAACTCATCCCCTGAATGTCATGCTCTGAAACTCAAGCCCTGATTCTCATGCCCTGAAACTCATGCCCTGAATATCATACCCCGAAACTCCTGCCCTGAATCACCTGCCCTGAAACTCATGCCCTGAATCTCAAGCCCTGAAACTGCTGCGCTGAAACTGCTGCGCTGAATCTCAAGCCCGGAAACCACAGACCTGAAACTCATGCCCTGAAACTCATGTCCTGAATCTCATGCCCTGAAACTCCTGCCCTCAAACTCATGTCCTGAATCTCATGCCCTGAAAATCATGCCCTGAATCTCATGCCGTGAAACCCTGCCCTCAAACTCATGCACTGAATCTCATGCCCTGAAATTCATGCACTGAAACTCATCCACTGAATGTCATGCTCTGAAACTCAAGCCCTGATTCTCCTGCCCTGAAACTCATGTACTGAATCTCATGCCCTGAAACTCATGTCCTGAATCTCATGCCCTGAAACTCCTGCCCTCAAACTCATGCACTGAAACTCATGCCCTGAATCTCATGCCTTCAAACACCTGTCCTGAAACTCATGCCCTGAATTACATGCCCTGAAACTCCTTCACTGAAACTCATGCCCTGAAACTCATGCCATGAATCTCATGCCCTGAAACTTCTGCTCTGAAACTCATGCACTGAATCTCATGCGCTAAATCTCATGACTTCAAACTCAAACCGTGAATCTCCTGCCCTGAAACTCATGCCCTGAATCTCAAGCTCTGAAACCCCTGCCCTGAAACTCATGCACTGAAAGACATGCCCTGAAACTCTTGCACTGAAATACGTGCCCTAAAACACCTGCCTTGAAACTCAAGCCCCGAATCTCATGCCCTGAATCTCCTGCCCTGAATCTCCTGCCTTGAAACTCATGCCCCGAATCTCATGCCCTCAAATTCTTGCTCTGAATCTCCTGCCCTGAAACCCCTGCACTGAAACACGTGCCCTAAAACACCTGCCTTGAAACTCAAGCCCCGAATCTCATGCCCTGAAACTCCTGCCATGAAACTACTGCCCTGAAACTGCTGCCCTGAATCTCAAGCCCTGAAACCACAGACCTGAAACTCATTCCCTGAAACTCCTGTCCTGAATCTCATGCCCTGAAATTCATGCCCTGAATCTCATGCCGTGAAACTCCTGCCCTCAAACTCCTGCACTGAAACTCAAGCCCTGATTCTCCTGCCCTGAAACTCATGCCCTGAAGGTCATACCCTGAAACTCCTACCCTGAATCACCTGCCCTGAAACTCATGCCCTGAATCTCATGCCCTGAAACTGCTGCTCTGAAACTGCTGCGCTGAATCTCAAGCCCGGAAACCACAGACCTAAAACACATGCCCTGAAACTCATGTCCTGAATCTCATGCCCTGAAACTCCTGCCCTCAAACTCATGCCCTGAATCTCATGCCCTGAAACTCATGCCCTGAATCTCATGCCGTGAAACCCCTGCCCTCAAACTCATGCACTGAAACTCAAGCCCTGAATCTCCTGTCCTGAAACTCATGCCCTGAATCTCATGCCCTGAAATTCATGCACTGAAACTCATCCCCTCAATGTCATGCTCTGAAACTCAAGCCCTGATTCTCCTGCCCTGAAACTCACGCCCTGAATCTCATACACTGAAACTCCTGCCCTGAAACTCATGCCCTGAAACTCATGCCCTGAATCTCTTGCCCTGAAACTCCTGCCATGAAACTCCTGCCCTGAAACTGCTGCCCTGAATCTCAAGCCCTGAAACCACAGACCTGAAACTCATCCCCTGAAACTCCTGCCCTCAAACTCATGTCATGAATCTCATGCCCTGATAATTATGCCCTGAATCTCATGCCGTGAAACCCTGCCCTCAAACTCATGCACTGAAACTCATGCCCTGAATCTCCTGTCCTGAAACTCATGCCCTGAATCTCATGCCCTGAATCTCATGCCCTGAAATTCATGCACTGAAACTCATCCCCTGAATGTCATGCTCTGAAACTCAAGCCCTGATTCTCCTGCCCTGAAGCTCATGTACTGAATCTCATGCCCTGAATGTCATGCCCTGAAATTCCTGCTCTAAACTCATGCCCTGAATCTCATGCACTGAAACTCTTGCACTGAAACACCTGCCCTAAAACACATGCCCTGAATGTCATGCCCTGAAATTCCTGCCCTGAAACTCATGCCCTGAATCTCATGCCCTGAAACTCTTGCACTGAAACACCTACCCTAAAACTCATGCCCTGAACCTCATGCCCTGAATTTCCTGCCCTGAAACTCCTGCCCTGAATCTCAAGCCCTGAAACCACAGACCTGAAACCCATGCCCTGAAACTCGTCCTGAATCTCATGCCCTGAAACTCATGCCCTGAAACTCATGCCCTGAATCTCATGCCGTGAAAATCCTGCCCTCAAACTCATGCACTGAAACACATGCTCTGAATCTCCTGCGCTGAAAGTCCTGCACTGAAACACGTGCCCTAAAATACCTGCCTTGAAACTCAAGCGCCGAATCTCATGCCCTGAATCTCCTGCCTTGAAACTCATGCCCTGAATCTCATGCCCTCAAACTCTTGCACTGAAACACCTGCCCTAAAACACATGCCCTGAATGTCATGCCCTGAAATTCCTGCCCTGAATCTCATGCCCTGAATCTCATGCCCTGAAACTCTTGCACTGAAACACCTACCCTAAAACTCATGCCCTGAATCTCATGCCCTGAATTTCCTGCCCTGAAACTCATGCCCTGAATCTCATGCCCTGAAAGTCCTGCACTGAAACTCCTGTCATGAAACTCTTGCCCTGAATCTCATGCCCTGAAACTCTTGCACTGACACACCTGCCCTAAAACACATGCCCTGAATGTCATGCCCTGAAATTCCTGCCCTGAAACTCATGCCCTGAATCTCATGCCCTGAAACTCTTGCACTGAAACACCTACCCTAAAACTCATGCCCTGAATCTCATGCCCTGAATTTCCTGCCCTGAAACTCCTGCCCTAAATCTCAAGCCCTGAAACCACAGACCTGAAACCCATGCCCTGAAACTCGTCCTGAATCTCATGCCCTGAAACTCATGCCCTGAAACTCATGCCCTGAATCTCATGCCGTGAAACTCCTGCCCTCAAACTCATGCACTGAAACACATGCTCTGAATCTCCTGCGCTGAAATTCCTGCACTGAAACACGTGCCCTAAAATACCTGCCTTGAAACTCAAGCCCCGAATCTCATGCCCTGAATCTCCTGCCCTGAATCTCCTGCCTTGAAACTCATGCCCTGAATCTCATGCCCTCAAACTCTTGCACTGAAACACCTGCCCTAAAACACATGCCCTGAATGTCATGCCCTGAAATTCCTGCCCTGAAACTCATGCCCTGAATCTCATGCCCTGAAACTCTTGCACTGAAACACCTACCCTAAAACTCATGCCCTGAATCTCATGCCCTGAATTTCCTGCCCTGAAACTCATGCCCTGAATCTCATGCCCTGAAAGTCCTGCACTGAAACTCCTGTCATGAAACTCTTGCCCTGAATCTCATGCCCTGAAACTCCTGCCATGAAACTACCGCCCTGAAACTGCTGCCCTGAATCTCAAGCCCTGAAACCACAGACCTGAAACTCATGCCCTGAAACTCATGTCCTGAATCTCATGCCCTGAAACTCATGCCCTGAATCTCATGCCGTGAAACTCCTGCCCTCAAACTCATGCACTGAAACTCATGCCCTGAATCTCCTGTCCTGAAACTCTTGCACTGAATCTCATGCCTTGAAACCCCTGCCCTCAAACTCCTGCACTGAAACTCATGCCCTGAATCTCCCGTCCTGAAACTCATGCCCTGAATCTCATGCCCTGAATCTCATGCCCTGAATTTCCTGCCCTGAAACTCATGCCCTGAATCTCATGCCCTGAAAGTCCTGCACTGAAACTCCTGACATGAAACTCTTGCCCTGAATCTCATGCCCTGATTCTCCTGCCCTGAAACTCATGCCCTGAATCTCATGCCGTGAAACCCCTGCCTCAAACTCATGCACTGAAACTCATGCCCTGAATCTCCTGTCCTGAAACTCATGCCCGGAATCTCATGCCCTGAAATTCATGCACTGAAACTCATCCCCTGAATGTCATGCTCTGAAACTAAAGCCCTGATTCTCCTGCCCTGAAACTCACGCCCTGAATCTCATACACTGAAACTCCTGCCCTGAAACTCATGCCCTGAAACTCATGCCCTGAATCTCTTGCCCTGAAACTCCTGCCATGAAACTCCTGCCCTGAAACTGCTGCCCTGAATCTCAAGCCCTGAAACCACAGACCTGAAACTCATCCCCTGAAACTCATGTCCTGAATCTCATGCCCTGAAACTCATGCCCTGAATCTCATGCCGTGAAACTCCTGCCCTCAAAGTCATGCACTTAAACTCATGCCCTGAATCTCCTGTCCTGAAACTCTTGCCCTGCATCTCATGCCGTGAAACCCCTGCCCTCAAACTCATGCACTGAAACTCATGCCCTGAATCTCCTGTCCTGAAACTCATGCCCTGAATCTCATGCCCTGAATCTCATGCCCTGAAATTCATGCACTGAAACTCATCCCCTGAATGTCATGCTCTGAAACTCAAGCCCTGATTCTCATGCCCTGAAACTCATGCCCTGAATATCATACCCCGAAACTCCTGCCCTGAAACTCATGCCCTGAATCTCAAGCCCTGAAACTGCTGCGCTGAAACTGCTGCGCTGAATCTCAAGACCGGAAACCACAGACCTGAAAATCATGCCCTGAATCTCATGCCGTGAAACCCTGCCGTCAAACACATGCACTGAAACTGCTGCGCTGAATCTCAAGCCCGGAAACCACAGACCTGAAACTCATGCCCTGAAACTCATGTCCTGAATCTCATGCCCTGAAACTCCTGCCCTCAAACTCATGCCCTGAATCTCATGCCCTGAAACTCATGCCGTGAATCTCATGCCGTGAAACCCCTGCCCTCAAACTCATGCACTGAAACTCATGCCCTGAATCTCCTGTCCTGAAACTCATGCCCTGAATCTCATGCCCTGAATCTCATGCCCTGAAATTCATGCACTGAAACTCATCCCCTGAATGTCATGCTCTGAAACTCAAGCCCTGATTCTCCTGCCCTGAAACTCATGTACTGAATCTCATGCATGAATCTCATGCCCTGAAACTTCTGCCCTGAAACTCATTCACTGAATCTCATGCGCTAAATCTCATGACCTCAAACTCAAACCGAGAATCTCCTGTTCTGAAACTCATGCCCTTAATCTCAAGCTCTGAAATCCCTGCCCTGAAACTCATGCACTGAAAGACATGCCCTGAAACTCTTGCACTGAAACTCTTGCACTGAAACACCTGCCCTGAATCTCCTGCCCTGAATCTCCTGCCCTGAAACTGCTGCCCTGAATCTCAAGCCCTGAAACCAGAGATTGAAACCCATGCCCTGAAACTCATGCCCTGAATCTCATGCCGTGAAACTCCTGCCCTCAAACTCATGCACTGAAACTCATGCTCTGAATCTCCTGCCCTGAAACTCCTGCACTGAAATACGTGCCCTAAAACACCTGCCTTGAAACTCAAGCCCCGAATCTCATGCCCTGAATCTCCAGCCCTGAATCTCCTGCCTTGAAACTCATGCCCTGAATCTCATGCCCTCAAATTCTTTCTCTGAATCTCCTGCCCTGAAACCCCTGCACTGAAACACGTGCCCTAAAACACCTGCCTTGAAACTCAAGCCCCGAATCTCATGCCCTGAATCTCCTGCCCTGAATCTCCTGCCTTGAAACTCATGCCCTTAATATCACGCCCTCAAACTCTTGCACTGAAACACCTGCCCTAAAACACATGCCCTGAATGTCATGCCCTGAAATTCCTGCTCTAAACTCATGCCCTGAATCTCATGCACTGAAACTCTTGCACTGAAACACCTGCCCTAAAACACATGCCCTGAATGTCATGCCCTGAAATTCCTGCCCTGAAACTCATGCCCTGAATCTCATGCCCTGAAACTCTTGCACTGAAACACCTACCCTAAAACTCATGCCCTGAACCTCATGCCCTGAATTTCCTGCCCTGAAACTCCTGCCCTGAATCTCAAGCCCTGAAACCACAGACCTGAAACCCATGCCCTGAAACTCGTCCTGAATCTCATGCCCTGAAACTCATGCCCTGAAACTCATGCCCTGAATCTCATGCCGTGAAACTCCTGCCCTCAAACTCATGCACTGAAACACATGCTCTGAATCTCCTGCGCTGAAAGTCCTGCACTGAAACACGTGCCCTAAAATACCTGCCTTGAAACTCAAGCGCCGAATCTCATGCCCTGAATCTCCTGCCTTGAAACTCATGCCCTGAATCTCATGCCCTCAAACTCTTGCACTGAAACACCTGCCCTAAAACACATGCCCTGAATGTCATGCCCTGAAATTCCTGCCCTGAATCTCATGCCCTGAATCTCATGCCCTGAAACTCTTGCACTGAAACACCTACCCTAAAACTCATGCCCTGAATCTCATGCCCTGAATTTCCTGCCCTGAAACTCATGCCCTGAATCTCATGCCCTGAAAGTCCTGCACTGAAACTCCTGTCATGAAACTCTTGCCCTGAATCTCATGCCCTGAAACTCTTGCACTGACACACCTGCCCTAAAACACATGCCCTGAATGTCATGCCCTGAAATTCCTGCCCTGAAACTCATGCCCTGAATCTCATGCCCTGAAACTCTTGCACTGAAACACCTACCCTAAAACTCATGCCCTGAATCTCATGCCCTGAATTTCCTGCCCTGAAACTCCTGCCCTGAATCTCAAGCCCTGAAACCACAGACCTGAAACCCATGCCCTGAAACTCGTCCTGAATCTCATGCCCTGAAACTCATGCCCTGAAACTCATGCCCTGAATCTCATGCCGTGAAACTCCTGCCCTCAAACTCATGCACTGAAACACATGCTCTGAATCTCCTGCGCTGAAATTCCTGCACTGAAACACGTGCCCTAAAATACCTGCCTTGAAACTCAAGCCCCGAATCTCATGCCCTGAATCTCCTGCCCTGAATCTCCCGGTTTGAAACTCATGACCTGAATCTCATGCCCTCAAACTCTTGCACTGAAACACCTGCCCTAAAACACATGCCCTGAATGTCATGCCCTGAAATTCCTGCCCTGAAACTCATGCCCTGAATCTCATGCCCTGAAACTCTTGCACTGAAACACCTACCCTAAAACTCATGCCCTGAATCTTATGCCCTGAATTTCCTGCCCTGAAACTCATGCCCTGAATCTCATGCCCTGAAAGTCCTGCACTGAAACTCCTGTCATGAAACTCTTGCCCTGAATCTCATGCCCTGAAACTCCTGCCATGAAACTACCGCCCTGAAACTGCTGCCCTGAATCTCAAGCCCTGAAACCACAGACCTGAAACTCATGCCCTGAAACTCATGTCCTGAATCTCATGCCCTGAAACTCATGCCCTGAATCTCATGCCGTGAAACTCCTGCCCTCAAACTCATGCACTGAAACTCATGCCCTGAATCTCCTGTCCTGAAACTCTTGCACTGAATCTCATGCCTTGAAACCCCTGCCCTCAAACTCCTGCACTGAAACTCATGCCCTGAATCTCCCGTCCTGAAACTCATGCCCTGAATCTCATGCCCTGAATCTCATGCCCTGAATTTCCTGCCCTGAAACTCATGCCCTGAATCTCATGCCCTGAAAGTCCTGCACTGAAACTCCTGACATGAAACTCTTGCCCTGAATCTCATGCCCTGATTCTCCTGCCCTGAAACTCATGCCCTGAATCTCATGCCGTGAAACCCCTGCCTCAAACTCATGCACTGAAACTCATGCCCTGAATCTCCTGTCCTGAAACTCATGCCCTGAATCTCATGCCCTGAAATTCATGCACTGAAACTCATCCCCTGAATGTCATGCTCTGAAACTAAAGCCCTGATTCTCCTGCCCTGAAACTCACGCCCTGAATCTCATACACTGAAACTCCTGCCCTGAAACTCATGCCCTGAAACTCATGCCCTGAATCTCTTGCCCTGAAACTCCTGCCATGAAACTCCTGCCCTGAAACTGCTGCCCTGAATCTCAAGCCCTGAAACCACAGACCTGAAACTCATCCCCTGAAACTCATGTCCTGAATCTCATGCCCTGAAACTCATGCCTGAATCTCATGCCGTGAAACTCCTGCCCTCAAAGTCATGCACTTAAACTCATGCCCTGAATCTCCATGTCCTGAAACTCTTGCCCTGCATCTCATGCCGTGAAACCCCTGCCCTCAAACTCATGCACTGAAACTCATGCCCTGAATCTCCTGTCCTGAAACTCATGCCCTGAATCTCATGCCCTGAATCTCATGCCCTGAAATTCATGCACTGAAACTCATCCCCTGAATGTCATGCTCTGAAACTCAAGCCCTGATTCTCATGCCCTGAAACTCATGCCCTGAATATCATACCCCGAAACTCCTGCGCTGAAACTCATGCCCTGATCTCAAGCCCTGAAACTGCTGCGCTGAAACTGCTGCGCTGAATCTCAAGCCCGGAAACCACAGACCTGAAAATCATGCCCTGAATCGCATGCCGTGAAACCCTGCCGTCAAACACATGCACTGAAACTGCTGCGCTGAATCTCAAGCCCGAAACCACAGACCTGAAACTCATGCCCTGAAACTCATGTCCTGAAATCTCATGCCCTGAATCTCTATGCCCTGAAATTCATGCACTGAAACTCATCCCCTGAATGTCATGCTCTGAAACTCAAGCCCTGATTCTCCTGCCCTGAAACTCATGTACTGAATCTCATGCCCTGAAACTTCTGCCCTGAAACTCATTCACTGAATCTCATGCGCTAAATCTCATGACCTCAAACTCAAACCGAGAATCTCCTGTCCTGAAACTCATGCCCTGAATCTCAAGCTCTGAAATCCCTGCCCTGAAACTCATGCACTGAAAGACATGCCCTGAAACTCTTGCACTGAAACTCTTGCACTGAAAACACCTGCCCTGAATCTCCTGCCCTGAATCTCCTGCCCTGAAACTGCTGCCCTGAATCTCAAGCCCTGAAACCAGAGATTGAAACCCATGCCCTGAAACTCATGCCCTGAATCTCATTGCCGTGAAACTCCTGCCCTCAAACTCATGCACTGAAACTCATGCTCTGAATCTCCTGCCCTGAAACTCCTGCACTGAAATACGTGCCCTAAAACACCTGCCTTGAAACTCAAGCCCCGAATCTCATGCCCTGAATCTCCTGCCCTGAATCTCCTGCCTTGAAACTCATGCCCTGAATCTCATGCCCTCAAACTCTTGCTCTGAATCTCCTGCCCTGAAACCCCTGCACTGAAACACGTGCCCTATAACACCTGCCTTGAAACTCAAGCCCCCGAATCTCATGACCTGAATCTCCTGCCCTGAATCTCCTGCCTTGAAACTCATGCCCTCAATATCACGCCCTCAAACTCTTGCACTGAAACACCTGCCCTAAAAACACATGCCCTGAATGTCATGCCCTGAAATTCCTGCTCTAAAACTCATGCCCTGAATCTCATGCAACTGAAACTCTTGCACTGAAACACCTGCCCTAAAACACATGCCCTGAATGTCATGCCCTGAAATTCCTGCCCTGAAACTCATGCCCTGAATCCTCATGCCCTGAAACTCTTGCACTGAAACACCTACCCTAAAACTCATGCCCTGAATCTCATGCCCTGAATTTCCTGCCCTGAAACTCCTGCCATGAAACTCTTGCCCTGAATCTCATGCCCTGAAACTCCTGCCATGAAACTCCTGCCCTGAAACTGCTGCCCTGAATCTCAAGCCCTGAAACCACAGACCTGAAACTCATGCCCTGAAACTCATGTCCTGAATCTCATGCCCTGAAACTCATGCCCTGAATCTCATGCCGTGAACTCCTGCCCTCAAACTCATGCACTGAAACTCATGCCCTGAATCTCCTGTCCTGAAACTCTTGCACTGAATCTCATGCCTTGAAACCCCTGCCCTCAAAATCCTGTCACCTGAAACTCAAGCCTGATTCTCCTGCCCTGAAACTCATGCCCTGAAGGTCATACCCTGAAACTCCTACCCTGAATCACCTGCCCTGAAACTCATGCCCTGAATCTCATGCCCTGAAAACTGCTTGCTCTGAAACTGCTGCGCTGAATCTCAAGCCCGGAAACCACAGACCTGAAACTCATGCCCTGAAACTCATGTCCTGAATCTCATGCCCTGAAAACTCCTGCCCTCAAACTCATGCCCTGAATCTCATGCCTGAAACTCATGCCCTGAATCTCATGCCGTGAAACCCTGCCCTCAAACTCATGCACTGAAACTCATGCCCTGAATCTCCTGTCCTGAAACTCATGCCCTGAATCTCATCAGCCCTGAAATTCATGCACTGAAACTCATCCCTGAATGTCATGCTCTGAAACTCAAGCCCTGATTCTCCTGCCCTGAAACTCACGCCCTGAATCTCATACACTGAAACTCCTGCCCTGAAACTCATGCCCTGAAACTCATGCCCTGAATCTCTTGCCCTGAAACTCCTGCCATGAAACTCCTGCCCTGAAACTGCTGCCCTGAATCTCAAGCCCTGAAACCACAGACCTGAAACTCATCCCCTGAAACTCATGTCCTGAATCTCATGCCCTGAAACTCATGCCCTGAATCTCAAGCCCTGAAACTGCTGCGCTGAAACTGCTGCGCTGAATCTCAAGCCCGGAAACCACAGACCTGAAACTCCTGCCCTCAAACTCATGTCATGAATCTCATGCCCTGATAATTATGCCCTGAATGTCATGCCGTGAAACCCTGCCCTCAAACTCATGCACTGAAACTCATGCCCTGAATCTCCTGTCCTGAAACTCATGCCCTGAATCTCATGCCTGAATCTCATGCACTGAAACTCATCCCCTGAATGTCATGCTCTGAAACTCAAGCCCTGATTCTCCTGCCCTGAATCTCATGTACTGAATCTCATGCCCTGAATCTCATGCCCTGAAACTTCTGCCCTGAAACTCATTCACTGAATCTCATGCGCTAAATCTCATGACCTCAAACTCAAACCGAGAATCTCCTGTCCTGAAACTCATGCCCTGAATCTCAAGCTCTGAAATCCCTGCCCTGAAACTCATGCACTGACAGACACTGCCTGAAACTCTGGCACTGAAACACCTGCCCTGAATCCTCCTGCCCTGAATCTCCTGCCCCTGAAACTGCTGCCCTGAATCTCAAGCCCTGAAACAGAGATTGAACCCATGCCCCGAATCTCATGCCCTGAATCTCCTGCCCTGAATCTCCTGCCTTGAAACTCATGCCCTGAATCTCATGCCCTCAAACTCTTGCTCTGAATCTCCTGCCCTGAAACCCCTGCACTGAAACACGTGCCCTAAAAACACCCTGCCTTGAAACTCAAAGCCCCGAATCTCATGCCCTGAATCTCCTGCCCTGAATCTCCTGCCTTGAAACTCATGCCCTTAATATCACGCCCTCAAACTCTTGCACTGAAACACCTGCCCCTAAAACACATGCCCTGAATGTCATGCCCTGAAATTCCTGCTCTAAACTCATGCCCTGAATCTCATGCCCCTGAAACTCTTGCACTGAAACACCTACCCTAAAACTCTTGCCCTGAACCTCATGCCCTGAATTTCCTGCCCTGGAACTCCTGCCAGAAACTCTTGCCCTGAATCTCATGCCCTGAAACTCCTGCCATGAAACTCCTACCCTGAAACTGCTGCCCTGAATCTCAAGCCCTGAAACCCACAGACCTGAAACTCATGCCCTGAAACTCATGTCCTGAATCTCATGCCCTGAAACTCATGCCCTGAATCTGAAGCCCTGAAACCTGCTGCGCTGAAACTGCTGCGCTGAATCTCAAGCCCGGAAACACCACAGACCTGAAACTCATGCCCCTGAAACTCATGTCTGAATCTCATGCCCTGAAAACTCATGCCCTGAATCTGAAGCCCTGAAACTGCTGCGCTGAAACTGCTGGCGCTGAATCTCAAGCCCGGAAACCACAGACCTGAAACTCATGCCCTGAAACTCCTGCCCTCAAACTCATGTCATGAATCTCATGCCCTGATAATTATGCCCTGAATCTCATGCCGTGAAACCCTGCCCTCAAACTCATGCACTGAAACTCATGCCCTGAATCTCCCTGTCCTGAAACTCATGCCTGAATCTCATGCCTGAATTCATGCACTGAAAACTCATCCCCCTGAATGTCATGCTCTGAAACTCAAGCCCTGATTCTCCTGCCCTGAAACTCATGTACTGAATCTCATGCCCTGAAACTTCTTGCCCTGAAACTCATTCACCTGAATCTCATGCGCTAAATCTCATGACCTCAAACTCAACCGAGAATCTCCTGTCCTGAAACTCATGCCCTGAATCTCAAGCTCTGAAATCCCCTGCCCTGATACTCACTGCACTGAAAGACATGCCCTGAAACTCTTCCACTGAAACTCTGGCACTGAAACACCTGCCCTGAATCTCCAGCCCTGAATCTCCTGCCCTGAAACTGCTGCCCTGAATCTCAAGCCCTGAAACCAGTAGATTGAAACCCATGCCCTGGAAACTCATGCCCTGAATCTCATGCCCTGAAACTCCTGCACTGAAATACGTGCCCTAAAACACCTGCCTGGAAACTCAAGCCCCGAATCTCATGCCCTGAATCTCCTAGCCCTGAATCTCCTGCCTTGAAACTCATGCCCTTAATATCACGCCCTCAAACTCTTGCACTGAACACCTGCCCTAAAACACATGCCCTGAATGTCATGCCCTGAAAATTCCTGCTCTAAACTCATGCCCTGAATCTCATGCACTGAAACTCTTGCACTGAAAACACCCTGCCCTAAAACACATGCCCTGAATGTCATGCCCTGAAATTCCTGCCCTGAAACTCATGCCCCTGAATCTCATGCCCTGAAACTCTTGCACTGAAACACCTACCCCTAAAACTCATGCCCTGAACCTCATGCCCTGAATTTCCTGCCCTGGAACTCCTGCATGAAACTCTTGCCCTGAATCTCATGCCCTGAAACTCCTGCCATGAAACTCCTACCCTGAAACTGCTGCCCTGAATCTCAAGCCCTGAAACCACAGACCTGAAACTCATGCCCTGAAACTCATGTCCTGAATCTCATGCCCTGAAACTCATGCCCTGAATCTCATGCCGTGAAACTCCTGCCCTCAAACTCATGCACTGAAACTCATACCCTGAATCTCCTGTCCTGAAACTCTTTGCACTGAATCTCATGCCTTGAAACCCCTGCCCTCAAACTCCTGCACTGAAACTCAAGCCCTGATTCTCCTGCCCTGAAACTCATGCCCTGAAGGTCAAACCTGAAACTCCTTCACTGAATCACCTGCCCTGAAAATCATGCCCTGAATCTCATGCCCTGAAACTGCTGCTCTGAAACTGCTGCGCTGAATCTCAAGCCCGGAAACCACAGACCTGAAACTCATGCCCTGAAACTCATGTACTGAATCTCATGCCCTGAATCTCTTGCCCTGAAACTCCTGCCATGAAACTCCTGCCTGAAACTGCTGCCCTGAATCTCAAGCCCTGAAACCACAGACCTGAAACTCATCCCTGAAACTCATGTCCTGAATCTCATGCCCTGAAACTAATGCCCTGAATCTCATGCCGTGAAACTCCTGCCCTCAAACTCATGCACTTAAACTCATGTCCTGAATCTCCTGTCCTGAACTCTTGCCCTGAATCTCATGCTGTGAAAACCCCTGCCCTCAAACTCATGCACTGAAACTCATGCCCTGAATCTCCTGTCCTGAAACTCATGCCCTGAATCTCATGCCCTGAAATTCATGCACTGAAACTCATCCCCTGAATGTCATGCTCTGAAACTCAAGCCCTGATTCTCATTGCCCTGAATATCATACCCCGAAACTCCTGCCCTGAATCACCTGCCCTGAAACTCATGCGCTGAATCTCAAGCCCTGAAATTGCTGCGCTGAATCTCAAGCCCGGAAACCACAGATCTGAAACTCATGCCCTGAAACTCATGTCCTGAATCTCATGCCCTGAAACTCCTGCCCTCAAACTCATGTCCTGAATCTCATGCCCTGAAAATCATGCCCTGAATCTCATGCCGTGAAACCCTGCCCTCAAACTCATTCACTGAAACTCATGCCCTGAATCTCCTGTCCTGAAACTCATGCCCTGAATCTCATGCCCTGAATCTCATGCTCTGAAATTCATGCACTGAAACTCATCCCCTGAATGTCATGCTCTGAAACTCAAGCCCTGATTCTCCTGCCCTGAATTCATGTACTGAATCTCATGCCCTGAAACTGATGTCCAGAATCTCATGCCCTGAAACTCCTGCCCTCAAACTCATGCACTGAAACTCATGCCCTGAATCTCATGCCTTCAAACTCCTGTCCTGAATCACATGCCCTGAAACTCATGCCCTGAAACTACTGCACTGAAACTCATGTCCTGAACCTCATACCCTGAAACTGCTGCACTGAATATCATGCCATGAATCTCATATCTGAAACTCATGCCCTGAATCTCATGCCGTGAAACCCCTGCCCTCAAACTCATGCACTGAAACTCATGCCCTGAATCTCCTGTCCTGAAACTCATGCCCTGAAACTCATGTCCTGAATCTCATGCCTGAAACTCATGCCCTGAATCTCATGCCGTGAAACTCCTGCCCTCAGACTCATGCACTGAAACTCATGCAATGAATCTCCTGTCCTGAAACTCTGCACTGAATCTCATGCCTTGAAACCCCTGCCCTCAAACTCCTGCACTGAAACTCAAGCCCTGATTCTCCTACCCTGAATCACCTGCCCTGAAACTCATGCCCTGAATCTCATGCCCTGAAACTGCTGCTCTGAAACTGCTGCGCTGAATCTCAAGCCCGGAAACCACAGACCTGGAAACTCATGCCCTGAAACTCATGTCCTGAATCTCATGCCCTGAAACTCCTGCCCTCAAACTCATGCCCTGAATCTCATGCCCTGAAACTCATGCCGTGAATCTCATGCCGTGAAACCCCTGCCCTCAAACTCATGCACTGAAACTCATGCCCTGAATCTCCTGTCCTGAAACTCATGCCCTGAATCTCATGCCCTGAAATTCATGCACTGAAACTCATCCCCTGAATGTCATGCTCTGAAACTCAAGCCCTGATTCTCCTGCCCTGAAACTCTCGCCCTGAATCTCATACACTGAAACTCCTGCCCTGAAACTCATGCCCTGAAACTCATGCTCTGAATCTCTTGCCCTGAAACTCCTGCCATGAAACTCCTGCCCTGAAACTGCTGCCCTGAATCTCAAGCCCTGAAACCACAGACCTGAAACTCATCCCCTGAAACTCATGTCCTGAATCTCATGCCCAGAAACTCATGCCTTGAATCTCAAGCCATGAAACTGCTGCGCTGAAACTGCTGCGCTGAATCTCAAGCCCGGAAACCACAGACCTCATACTCATGCCCTGAAACTCCTGCACTCAAACTCATGTCCTGAATCTCATGCCCTGAAAATTATGCCCTGAATCTAATGCCGTGAAACCCTGCCCTCAAACTCATGCACTGAAAACTCATGCCCTGAATCTCCTGTCCTGAAACTCATGCCCTGAATCTCATGCCCTGAAATTCATGCACTGAAACTCATCTCCCCTGAATGTCATGCTCTGAAACTCAAGCCCTGATTCTCCTGCCCTGAAACTCATGCACTGAATCTCATGCCCTGAAACTCATGTCCTGAATCTCATGCCCTGAAACTCCTGCCCTCAATCTCATGCACTGAAACTCATGCCCTGAATCTCATGCCTTCAAACTCCTGTCCTGAATCACATGCCCTGAAACTCATGCCCTGAAACTACTGCACTGAAACTCATGTCCTGAACCTCATACCCTGAAACTGCTGTCCTGAATATCATGCCATGAATCTCATATCCTGAAACTCATGCCCTGAATTACATGCCCTGAAAATCCTTCACTGAAACTCATGCCCTGAAACTCATGCCATGAATCTCATGCCTGTAACTTCTGCCCTGAAACTCATTCACTGAATCTCATGCGCTAAATCTCATGACCTTAAACTCAAACCGTGAATCTCCTGCCCTGAAACTCATGCCCTGAATCTCAAGCTCTGAAACCCCTGCCCTTAAACTCATGCACTGAAAGACATGCCCTGAAACTCTTGCACTGAAACTCTTGCACTGAAACACCTGCCCTGAATCTCCTGCCCTGAATCTCCTGCCCTGAAACTGCTGCCCTGAATCTCAAGCCCTGAAACCAGAGATTGAAACCCATGCCCTGAAACTCATGCCCTGAATCTCATGCCGTGAAACTCCTGCCCTCAAACTCATGCACTGAAACTCATGCTCTGAATCTCCTGCCCTGAAACTCCTGCACTGAAATACGTGCCCTAAAACACCTGCCTTGAAACCGAAACATCAGCCCCCGAATCTCATGCCCTGAATCTCCTGCCTTGAAACTCATGCCCTGAATCTCATGCCCTCAAACTCTTGCTCTGAATCTCCTGCCCTGAAACCCCTGCACTGAAACACGTGCCCTAAAACACCTGCCTTGAAACTCAAGCCCCGAATCTCATGCCCTGAATCTCCTGCCCTGAATCTTCTGCCTTGAAACTCCATGCCCTGAATCTCATGCCCTCAAACTCTTGCACTGAAACACCTACCCTAAAACTCATGCCCTGAATCTCATGCCCTGAAATTCCTGCCCTGAAACTCATGCCCTGAATCTCATGCCCTGCAACACTTGCACTGAAACACCTACCCTAAAACTCATGCCCTGAATCTCATGCCACTGAAATTCCTGCCCTGAAACTCATGCCCTGAATCTCATGCCCTGAAACTCCTGCCATGAAACTCTTGCCCTGAATCTCATGCCCTGAAACTCCTGCCATGAAACTCCTGCCCTGAAACTGCTGCCCTGAATCTCAAGCCCTGAAACCACAGACCTGAAACTCATGCCCTGAAACTCATGACCTGAATCTCATGCCCTGAAACTCATGCCCTGAATCTCATGCCGTGAAACTCCTGCCCTCAAATTCATGCACTGAAACTCATGCCCTGAATCTCCTGTCCTGAAACTCATGCCCTGAATCTCACGCCCTGAATCTCATGCCCTGAAATTCAATGCACTGAAATTCATCCCCTGAATCTCATGCTCTGAAACTCAAGCCCTGATTCTCCTGCCCTGAAACTCATGCACTGAAACTCATGCCCTGAATCTCATGCCTTGAAACTCCTGTCCTGAATCTCATGCCCTGAAATTCATGCCCTGAATCTCATGCCCTGAAACTCCTGCACTGAAACTCATGCCATGAATCTCATATCCTGAAACACACGCCCTGAATTACATGCCGTGAAACTCCTGCCCTGAAACTCATGTCCTGAAACTCATGCTCTGAAACTGCTGCGCTGAATCTCAAGCCCGGAAACCACAGACCTGAAACTCATGCCCTGAAACTCATGTACTGAGTCTCATGCCCTGAAAACTCATGTCCTGAATCTCATGCCCCTGAAACTCATGCCCTGAATCTCATCCCTGAAACTACTGCACTGAAACTCATGTCCTCAATCTCATGCCCTGAAACTGCTGCCCTGAATATCATGCCATGAATCTCATATCCTGAAACTCATGCCCTGAATTACATGCCCTGAAACTCCTTCACTGAAAATCATGCCCTGAAACTCATGGCCTTGAATATCAAGCCCTGAAACTCATGCCTGAAAACTCATGCCGTGAATCTCATGCCCTGAAACTGCTGCTCTGAAACTGCTTGCCCTGAATCTCAAGCCCTGAAACCACAGACCTGAAACTCATCCCCTGAAACTCATGTCCTGAATCTCATGCCCTGAAACTCATGCCCTGAATCTCATGCCGTGAAACTCCTGCCCTCAAACTCATGCACTTAAACTCATGCCTTGAATCTCCTGTCCTGAAACTCTTGCCCTGAATCTCATGCCGTGAAACCCCTGCCCTCAAACTCATGCACTGAAACTCATGTCCTGAATCTCCTGTCCTGAAACTCATGCCCTGAATCTCATGCCCTGAAATTCATGCACTGAAACTCATCCCCTGAATGTCATGCTCTGAAACCTCAAGCCCTGATTCTCATGCCCTGAATATCATAACCCCGAAACTCCTGCCCTGAATCACCTGCCCTGAAACTCATGCCCTGAATCTCAAGCCCTGAAACTGCTGCGCTGAAACTGCTGCGCTGAAACTGCTGCGCTGAATCTCAAGCCCGGAAACCACAGATCTGAAACTCATGCCCTGAAACTCATGTCCTGAATCTCATGCCGGTGAAACTCCTGCCCTCAACTCATGTCCTGAATCTCATGCCCTGAAAATCATGCCTCTGAATCTCATGCCGTGAAACCCTGCCCTCAAACTCATGCACTGAAACTCATGCCCTGAATCTCCTGTCCTGAAACTCATGCCCTGAATCTCATGCCCTGAATCTCATGCCCTGAAATTCATGCACTGAAACTCATCCCCTGAATGTCATGCTCTGAAACTGAAGCCCTGATTCTCCTGCACTGAAACTCATGTACTGAATCTCATGCCCTGAAACTCATGTCCAGAATCTCATGCCCTGAAACTACTGCCCCTCAAACTCATGCACTGAAACTGATGCCCTGAATCTCATGCCTTCAAACTCCTGCCCTGAATCACATGCCCTGAAACTCATGCCCTGAAACTACTGCACTGAAACTCATGTCCTGAACCTCATACCCTGAAACTGCTGCACTGAATATCATGCCATGAATCTCATATCCTGAAACT